>NC_057410.1:50972644-51271019 GCF_019320065.1 Cervus canadensis
TAGTATATGAAAAGTAATCATTTTTTATTAATTCTTTAGAAACATAAATTGAATGTATATACATTAAGTTATATTAATAGACCTGGAATTAATTAATGGACTTGAAATGTTAGGTCCATGAATCAAAGCAAATTGAAAGTGGTCAAACAGGAGATGGCAAGAGTGAACGTCAACATTCTAGGAATCAGCAAACTAAAATGGACTGGAATGGGTGAATTTAACTCAGATGACCGTTATATCTACTTCTGTGGGCAGGAATCCATTAGAAGAAATGGAATAACCATCATAGTCAACAAAAGATTCCAAAATGCAGTACTTGGATGCAATCTCTGAAATGACAGAATGATCTCTGTTCATTTCCAAGGCAAACCATTCAATATCACAGTAACCCAAGTCTCTGCCTCAACTGATAATGCTGACAAAGCTGAAGTTGAACTGTTCTATGAAGACCTACAAGACCTTCTAGAACTAATACCCAAAAAAGATGTCCCTTTCATTATAGGGGACTGGAATGCAAAAGTAGGAAGTTAAGAAACACCTGGAGTAGCAGGAAAATTTGGCCTTGGAGTACAGAATGAAGCAGGCAAAGGCTAATAGAGTTTTGCCAAGAGAACGCACAGGTCATAGTAAACACTCTCTTCCAACAACACAAGAGAAGACTCTACACATGGACATCACCAGATGGAAAACACCAAAATCAAACTGATTTTATTCTTTGCAGCCAAAGATGGAGAAGCTCTATACAGTCAGCAAAAACAAGACCGGGAGCTGACTGTGGTTCAGATCATGAACACCTCATTGCCAAATTCAGACGCAAATTGCAGAAAGTGGGGAAACCACTAGACCATTCAGGTATGATGTAAATCAAATCCCTTATGATTATACAGTGGAAGTGAGAAATAGATTTAAGGGACTAGATCTGATAGGCAGAGTGCCTGATGACCTATGGATGGAGGCTCGTGACATTGTACAGGAGACAGGGATCAAGACCATCCCTAAGAAAAAGAAATGCAAAAAAGCAAAATGGCTGTCTGAGGAGGCCTTACAAATAGCTGTGAAAAGAAGAGAAGTGAAAAGGAGAAAAGGAAAGATATACCCATCTGAATGCAGAGTTCCAGAGAATAGCCAGGAGAGATAAGAAAGCCTTCCTCAGTGATCAGTGCAAAGAAATAGAGGAAAACAACAGAATGGGAAAGACTAGAGATAACTTCAAGAAAATTAGAGATACCAAGGGAACATTTCATGCAAAGATGGGCTTGATAAAGGACAGAAATGGTATGGACATTAACAGAAGCAGAAGATATTAAGAAGAGGTAGCAATAATACACAGAAGAACTGTACAAAAAAGATTTTCATGACCCAGATGATCATGATGGTGTGATCACTCACCTAGAAACAGACATCCTGGAATGTGAAGTCAAGTGGGCCTTAGAAAGCATCACTATGAACAAAGCTAGTGGAGGTAATGGAATTCCAGTTAAGCTATTTCAAATCCTGAAAGATGATGCTGTGAAAGTGCTGCACTCAATATGGCAGCAAATTTGGAAAACTCAGCAGTGGCCACAGGACTGGGAAAGGTCAGTTTTCATTCCAATCTCAAAGAAAGGCAATGCCAAAGAATGCTTAAACTACTGCACAATTGCACTCATCTCACATGCCCATAAAGTAATGCTCAAAATTCTCCAAGCCAGGTTTAAGCAATACATGAACTGTGAACTTCCAGATGTTCAAGGTGGATTTTAAAAAGGCAGAGGAACCAGAGAATAAATTGCCAACATCCACTGGATCATCAAAAAATCAAAAGAGTCCCAGAAAAACATCTATTTCTGCTTTATTGACTATACCAAACCTTTTGACTGTGTGGATCACAATAAACTGTGGAAAGTTCTGAAAGAGATGGGCATACCAGACCACCTGACCTCCCTCTTGAGAAACCTGTATGCTGGTCAGGAAGCAAGAGTTAGAACTGGACATGGAACAACCAACTGGTTCCAAATAGGAAAACTAGTACGTCAAGGCTGTATATTGTCACCCTGCTATTTAACTTACATGCAGAGCACATCATGAGAAACACTGGGTTGGAAGAAGCACAGGCTGGAATCAGGATTGCCGGGAGAAATATCAATAACCTCAGATATGCAGATGACACCGCCCTTATGGCAGAAAGTGAAGAAGAACTAAAGAACTTCTTGATGAAAATGAAAGATGAGAGTGAAAATGTTGGCTCAAAGCTCAACATTCAGAAAAGTAAGATCATGGCATCTGGTCCCATCACTTCATGGGAAATAGATGGGGAAACAGTGGACACAGTGGCTGACTTTATTTTTTGGGGCTCCAAAATCACTGCAGATTGTGACTGCAGCCATAAAATTAAAAGATGCTTGCTCCTTAGAAGGAAAGTTATGACCAAACTAGACAGCATATTAAAAAGCAGAGACATTACTTTGCCAACAAAGGCCCATCTAGTCAAGGCTATGGTTTTTCCAGTGGTCATGTATGGATGTGAGAGTTGGACTGTGAAGAAAGCTGAGCGCTGAAAAACTGATGCTTTTGAACTGTGGTGTTGGAGAAGACTCTTGAGAGTCCCTTGGACTGCATGGAGATCCAACCAGTCCATCCTAAAGGAGATCAGTCCTGGGTGTTCATTGGAAGGACTGATGATGAAGCTGAAACTCCAATAATTTGGCCTCCTGATGTGAAAAACTGACTTATTTGAAAAGACCTTTATGCTGGGAAGGATTGAGGGCAGGAGGAGAAGGGGACGACGGAGGATGAGATGGCTGGATGGCATCACTGACTCGATGGACATGAGTTTGGGTGAGCTCAGGGAGTTGGTGGTGGACAGGGAGGCCTGGCGTGCTGCGGTTCATGGGGTCGCAAAGAGTTGGACATGACTGAGCTACTGAACTGAACTGAACATTAATTGAAACTGGAAGTAATTATGTTATTATAGTCAGCTGAGGTTTAGAAAGCAAAGACATTACTATGTATTCACAGAAAAACTGCAGTATTTTATACAGTCCAGTGTAGTATATGATAATAATATAATTGTAAACTCTTTTACATTTGAAAGCTTTTCATTTACATTACTCATCTTATATGAGCCCATCAATAATCTTTTCTGGAGAAGAGAAACACTACCCACTTCAGTATTCTAGCCTGGAGAATTTCATGAACTGTATAGTTGATGGGGTCACAAAGAGTCAGACATGACTGAGAGACTTTCACTCACTCATAGTCTTTTAAATTTTTTTATTAAGGAATTTTTTGAATATACACAAAGGTAGGAAGTACATTTTAATAAACCTGCAAATAACTAATATCAACGTACTAGAATTATTGCTATTTTTTAAGCTTATAGTTTTAGTCTGTTTCCTTCTTTTACCTTCCCTTTTGATTAAAATATACTATTTTAGCATACATTTAAAATGCAAATTAATTAAAAATTTTCCTGCAAGAAAAAGCTGTTATATGAAACTCATTATGGGGCACTTGTATCAGAGGTCTCCATATGTTGAGATATATTCTGAATACATAATTTGTGGTCAAATAAAATAAATAGAATAGTTCAATAATTCAAATCAAATATTAAATCTATATTAAGTTGGGAAAGTATTCCCCTAACATTTGGCTAATTGCCTAGATGATGATGATGAAACAATGGTGAGTGGTATCCTTAAATTAACTCAATTTAAAACAATATAGTGGTCACTATGTGTGCTGTACTCTCTGAAACCTCATGGACTGTAGCCCACCAGGCTCCTCTGTCAATAAGAGTCGGTTGCCAAGCCCTCCTCCAGGGTATCTTCCTGGAGGAAGGAATAGAACCAGGGTCTCCTGCATTGCAGGTGGATTCTTTACCAGCTGAGCTACCAAGGAAGCTCCAGCAGTCACTATATTGCAGCCAAATTATTCAGAAAAATAACTGGAAATAATAGACCATTTTCTGGAAAGGATGTGTTTTATTTAGTCTGATAAGCTATATATGTTTGTTTTAAAAAGCTGATTGAAAGAAAACTCCTTAATTAATGCATCTTGTCATATTAGAAATGAAAAATCAAGGGAAAGAAGACCCATTTTCGATGCCTCTTCCTGCCTCATTCAGATGAATCTCTTTTACCTTGGAGTTAGAAGTCTCTTCTTTGAAGTATTTCTACATTCTGCCAAGTCTTTTGCTCTATTTTCAAAGTACACACAGTCTTTATTCTGCAGTGTCCTTTAGCCATTCTGAAATAAACATAACTTGAATTCATACAGTGCCTATCAGGCACACACCCCATGGCATGCCATGGATATTAATTAATAGAATCTCATGGGCCATATGGTGATATATATTGTCTAATTCAAAAGGACCTACTGTCTTTAAACAATAGTGACTTGTAGGAAATCTAGACTCTTAGCTGTATTATTTAGATTTTATTGGGTTTCAAATGGCAGACAGGCTAACCTAAAAAAAAAAAAAAAAATTGTTTTCTTCTCCTAAATTTACGTTATTGATATCAAAAGCTTTGACTTTCATACAGGCTACTCAGAGTCTTATGGAATTTTCTTATTTTTCAATACTATTGCCAAATATGAGTCATTCACTTTATGTTTTATATAGCTTCTTGAGATAAAGAAATATCATTTCAAAGTTAGCAAAAATCTTCCTTATTATTAGATACCACAAAAACTAAAATAAGATATATTTTCCAAATATAAATGCTTATCTTTGATAATTTTATATGATGTTATAGATAAACAACCAATCCTCTCTTGCCTTAATCACTCATGTGTATGTCAACATAGAGTATTTATCAAACCTCTATTCTTCATGTTCCAAAAGATTTTGAGAAAGAGGTTTTGCTTTAAGTTACAGTTCTAAAGATCGAAAAATCCTAATTCATCCCCATTTATGAAATGCATTTTTTGTTTGTTGGCATGGTCATTGATTCTTTCTTCCTCCTCAGAAGTGCTTTAAAAACAGAAAGAAAAATAGAATTTTTTTTTTTAAAGTTACAACTATTTGAAAGCCTGGAATGACATACCAAATTCCAAGATGGAGATAGTTACATGGTGGGAACTGCTTATCTTTTTAACTTTTCTGTTTTTCCCTTCAATAAACCTAATTTCCTTGATAATAATAGCTAACATTTAGTAAACAATGTGTTTGATATTTTGCTGAAATCCTTATACATTATCTCATCTCATTTTCACAGCAATCCTATGCAGTAGGATGTTTATTGATTAGGAATTAGAAGACAAGGAACTTTGCTTATGATTACAAAACAGACAAATAGGTGATAAGTACATAGATAGCTTGATAGGCAGATAGGCAATAGGATAATGGACTGTTAGGTGTTTGTTTTGTTTTCCATTTGTTTCTGTTTTCACTTCCCTGGCATTGCAAGACATGCAGCACCTCTAACCCTTGCCTACTACATATCAGAAGGACTTCCCCAGTCACTGTAAAGACCAGACCTTCTTGGCCTCATTAGATCCCAAAAAAGGAGCAAGACCAACTTCGTTAACTGTTGCCTCCGGAAAAGAATTCAAAACACTCTGAGGCTATTATTTCTGTCTTCTCTCCTCAATTTGCCCTTTTAGGGTTTGAATGGTATGTAGGGAAGTAAAAGAAAACTAATAACTAATCCTGAAGTAAATCTTTACTGGTAAACTTTAGTGGTTAAGAACCTGCCTGCCAATGCAGGAGATATTAGAGATGTAGGTTCGATCCCTGGGTGGGTAAGATCCCCTGGAGGAGGGCATGGCAACCCACTCCAGTATTCTTGCCTGGAGAATCCCATGGACAGAGGAGCCTGGGGGGCTACAGCCCATAGGATTGCACAGAGTCAGACATGACTGAAGCGGCTTAGCATGCTTGAACTAAGTCAAGCATTCCTTCCTTAACACTCCAAGGCAGATGTACCTGCACTTTTCTTTGGGATCCACTCTGTGCCATCCTCATTGCTCTCATACAACTTTTCAAGCTGACAACAATTCACCTGTGTGCATTTATGTTTTCTCCACAAGAACAAAAGCCGATTCATTCATTTTCACTTTTTATTTTGTTTTTCCTTAGGAGATCTGGAGAAGGAAATAGCAATCCACTCCAGTATTCTTGCCAAGAGAATTCTATGGACAGAGGAGCCTGGCTTGCTACAGTCCATGGGGTCAAAAAGAGGTGAACATGACTGAGCAACTAATACACTTTCAGAAGTTGAAAATATTTTGGAATTATCTCAACCTCTTTTTTGAAAATATACAGAGAATATATAATAAACTCTATACTTTAATATATTGGGCAAGTGTATCCATCCAAGAAGTTGTCACAATCAAGATAGTGAACAAATCCATTAGACCTAAGTATTTCAATTCCCCTACCTGCCTCTCCATTGCCCACTCATTCCAAAGAAACAGCAACAACCAGCCTACTTCTTGTCACGATATATTGGTTTGCACTTTCCAGAAATATATGCAAAATAAACTGTGCTATCCATAATATTTTGTTCTGAATTATTTCATTCAGCATAATTATTATGTGATTCATCCCTGTTCCTTTATATATGACTAACTCATTTTTTAATTTTTAAATTAAAAATTTTATTGAAACATAGTTGATCTACAATGCTTATATTAGTTTTAGATGTACAACATAGTAATTTGATGTTTTTATATAGTATACTTCAGAAAAATTTATTTAGCTCATTATTTTTAGATGATGACTTCATTCTATTATATAGGCTTCCCTGGTGGCTCAGATGGTAAAGCATCTGTCTGCAGTGCTGGAGACCCGGGTTCGATCCCTGGGTCAGAAAGATCCCCTGGAGAAGGAAATGGCAACCCACTCCAGTACTCTTGCCTGGAAAATCCCATGGACAGAGGAGCCTGGTAGGCTACAGTCCGTGGGGTCGCAAAAGAGTCGGATGTGGATATAGTATATTTTACTTATTCATTCTGTATTTAATAAATATTTGAATTGCTTTCTCTTTTAGACTAGCGACCCTGTATCTTGCAACCTTGCTAATTTGAGAAGTCAGCTTTAAATCATGCTCTTATAATTTGAAGATAATCTTGTTATTTTATTTCTCTACTTTTAATAGTTTTCTTTGTATTTGTTTCTTTCATATTATGCTAGATATATATTATAAAATATTGTTTAGCTTAAACGTGCATTAAAGTTTAATGTAGTGGAAAGAACTCGGGTTTCTCTTCTGAAAATATGGAAATTGACAGGTTTATAAAAACATCACAATATTTTCCCTCTTTCAGCTTCTCTTCTGGTAACAGCAATATCCATTTTTTTGGTGTCATAATAAATATATAATAATATATTTTCAAATATATAATATATTTTCAAAAACTGTAATAATCTGAATATAAAGCAATCACTATATCAGAATTATTAAATGTAAGATTCTTATGGCAAGGTCTCTGTTTTATTTTTCATATATTGAATTCAGCAGTCTTCCCTACCTGTTAAGCAGACAATACAGAGTTATTTAAATCCATTTATAAATAGCAAAATTGCTGTCATGTGTGGTAGCTAAATGTGGATTTACCTTACATATGAGGATGATATGAATATATTATTAGCAATATGCAAAAAACTACATATTTTTCCTGTAATTTAAGCAATAAATCTTCACTTATCATTTGTTGGCTTTGAAAACTATTTGACGATATGGACATTTGGAAGGACTTGTTGATTTTTTGTTTAAAATGAAATTACTCTTTTAAGGTTTAAATTAATATTATATATTCCTTTAGATTTTTGAGAATAGTATCAGAAGATAGAAAATATATTAGATAAGCAGTGAGAATGGGAACACTTTCTGGGCTTGGCATTGCTTTCTTAGGATTTCTCATCAACAAAAGTATTCTGACTTAATAAAGAGTGAATATAGGTAGTAATCCCAGGTAAACTCAATAGCAATATATTTCAGGTCTGGGAACCTCTGGTGCTCTCCTCTCACAATGCATAACATAATCCCTTGTTCTTGCAAAACCAGGTCAGACTGTGGCTACATAAGACTGACTATGTAATATTACTTTATATTGTCTTTAATTTTGTTGCATCCATTTTATAACATCTATCAATCTTTTGGCATTTAAAAAATTAATAATTAGAAATTGAATTGTGGAGACAAGCTGAAGAGCATTTTGTCTGAATCATTCCTGTATTCAATATACTTTTAATGAAAAAGAACTGAACATTCCAAATGATATGATGGTGGGGTTAGGATAAGGACACAGGGACTTGATTTATAATTCTTATAATACTTTTTTGTTTCCTGGTTTTAAAAGGGTTCAGAGGTCTTTCTGCCAGCCAATAGGTTGTTTGTTCCCAGTATCTCAAGCATTGTGCAAAAATTGGCGAGGTTGATTCTGGCTAGAACATCAAAGGGATATTGGAGTAAAAATCACAAAGCTGTATGCTGTATTTCTTTCCCTTTCCTACAACAGTTTAATTATGGATAATATTTCCAAAATTATTAAAAATTAGATCATTACAAACTTATAAGTGAAATTATATTGCTGAAAGGCAGTTTTATTTGAACTTTAATGACAGAAACAAATGCATTTACCATTGAAACTGACTTTAGTTATATGAAGTATCATATAACTTAGAAGTTAAATTTAGTAGTGGTATGCTGCTGCTACATCCATTCAGTCATGTCCGACTCTGTGTGACCCCATAGATGGCAGCCCACCAGGCTCCCCCCTCCCTGGGATTCTCAAGGCAAGAACACTGAAGTGGGTTGCCATTTTCTTCTCCAGTGCATGAACGTGAAAAGAGAAAGTGAAGTCACTCAGTCGTGTCCGACTCTTGGCGACCCCATGGACTGCAGCCCACCAGGCTCCTCTGTCCATGGGATTTTCCAGCAAGAGTACTGGAGTGGGGTGCCATTGCCTTCTCCATAGTAGTGGTATACAATATAGAAAACTATATCTGTGATTCACAACTTTTATTCAGGATAGACATTTGTTTAGGATTTGTATTTTTTATCTCCTGCTAAAACTGAATATTTATTTCTGAAATTGTTTCTTTCTTTCTTTCTTTCTTTTTTCTTAACTGTTTTTGTGAATGCCTCTTTTCATTTCTTTCTTTGGAAGTGAAATATTTATGTGTTCACAATAATCATAGTTTAATGCTTTGCTCTAAATGAAAGTTAATATACTGATACCTTATTGATTTCCCACAAGGGTTTTTATAAACTTTTTATATACATATTTTGATAAAATGTCTTTTGAATTTATCTTTATTTTCCATCAGATGCTAATTGCTATAAAAAATGTTCTATGAAGAAGAGTAAAATCTGATTAACTTATTTGATAAAATATAGAAAGTTTTCTCTTTTTTACATTGATCATAATCTCTCATATAAATGAAAAATTTTTGATGAAAATAAGCAGTCAACAAAAACCTCAGAAACTAATTTTATTTAATTATCTTAGAAAAAAATATGTTCTCACATTTCTAGTTATTGTTGCACTCAAAGTTAAAACCATCCTTTTGATTATAGTCAATTCAGTTAGCAAAACTTTTTTGAGTTTCCACCATGTTAGAGAGATGGGGAGAGTAATTAATGAAGAGCTGACTATCTTTCTCACAGTAATATATTTTTATACATATAGTAAATAAAAATTCAATGTTTCACACCATGATGTCATTTTCCTGAAAACAAGATTCATAATTATTTCACAGCAGTAGTCTGCTTTTTGCTTACCTCTGCCACAAAGAGATAAATATATCTTTATTTTACAAAGGTTATATTTCTGCCAAGCCAATAACTTCTTTTCATGTGGAGTTCCATGAGGAAGAACTTGATAGATTCAGGTGAATGCTGCATTAGCTAGCAAGGTGTAAAATAGAGGGAAAGTCAAAACAAAATGTCATAAGTAATGGATTCAATTGATATATCTTTAATTATTTATTGAGTTTGGAAAGTTCAACATTTACATCTTTAAACCATGGTTCAAGTGATCACAATCATTGCTTCTCCAGTGGGCTTCACTTCAAACCTCTAAAATGTGTCTGTCAATATGCAAGTCATGAAATGGCATCAATTAGACAGTGAGGTATCATCATTAATGGGTGTTATTGAACATGAATTAATTATAATAATCATCCCTTATCCTAATATTTTAAAAACAGATATGCAATTCCTAAGCAACAATCATTTAGCAATCAGTAAGTCACTTAGCCCATTTACTATGATACAGCCACAGACAAAAGATTAATCTCAAAAATATACAAGCAACTCCTGAAGCTCAATTCCAGAAAAATAAATGACCCAATCAAAAAATGGGCCAAAGATCTAAACAGACATTTCTCCAAAGAAGACATACAGATGGCTAACAAACACATGAAAAGATGCTCAACATCACTCATTATCAGAGAAATGCAAATCAAAACCACAATGAGGTACCATTACACGCCAGTCAGAATGGCTGCTATCCAAAAGTCTACAAGCAATAAACGCTGGAGAGGCTGTGGAGAAAAGGGAACACTCTTACACTGTTGGTGGGAATGCAAACTAGTACAGCCGCTATGGAAAATAGTGTGGAGATTTCTTAAAAAACTGGAAATAGAACTGCCATATGACCCAGCAATCCCACTTCTGGGCATACACACTGAGGAAACCAGATCTGAAAGAGACACGTGCACCCCAATGTTCATCGCAGCACTGTTTATAATAGCCAGGACATGGAAGCAACCTAGATGCCCATCAGCAGATGAATGGATAAGGAAGCTGTGGTACATATACACCATGGAATATTACTCAGCCATTAAAAAGAATTCATTTGAATCAGTTCTAATGAGATGGATGAAACTGGAGCCCATTATACAGAGTGAAGTAAGCCAGAAAGATAAAGACCATACAGTATACTAACACATATATATGGAATTTAGAAAGATGGTAACGATAACCCTATATGCAAAACAGAAAAAGAGACACAGATGTACAGAACAGACTTTTGGACTCTGTGGGAGAAGGCGAGGGTGGGATGATCTGAGAGAACAGCATCGAAACATGTATATTATCAAGTGTGAAACAGATCACCAGCCCAGGTTGGATGCATGAGACAAGTGCTCAGGGCTGGTGCACTGGGAAAACCCAGAGGGATGGGGTGGGGAGGGAGGTGGGAGGGGAGATCGGGATGGGGAACACATGTAAATCCATGGCTGATTCATGTCAATGTGTGGCAAAAACCACTACAATATTGTTAAGTAATTAGCCTCCAAGTAATAAAAATAAATGAAAAAATAAATAAATAAAAGTAGGCTTTAAAGAGTTGGAAATTCCCTTGCCAAAATTTTATTAGTCAAAAATTATTGTTGTAGGTTCAAATGTACTAATTTAAATGTCTAAGATAATGATCTGGAATTTCCATAGTTTGAAGTGCTATTAAACTGGTGATACTTTGAATTTTGTTGATTGATCCATTTCTGATACCTAGTCTTAAAAAAAAAAAAAAAAATCTTTCTAATCTTTTGTCTACTGCCATGGAAGTTCAAGTTTCTGGAAAAAAACAAAAAAAAAACAGTAGGCTAATAGACAGGTCAGTCTCCTCGTCAAGCAGAATACTTATGCACAGTTTCTTAGAAAATAGACTTAATTGAAATTGATCATTAGTAGACCTTAAACTCATTCTTAAAATTTCAAGTTATACATAATCTCAGCATAAAAAATTTAAAAAAAAGAACAAAAATAAAAACCTGAATTTAAGTTCAAAGTAAGCATTAATTAGACCTACTGAAGTCATTTTTTTGAGGTGCATGCATGCTCAATGTGTCCAACTCTTTGAGACCCAATGGACTATATATAGTCTGTTAGGCTCTTCTGTCCTTGAGATTATCCAGGCAATACTGGAGTGAGCTGTTATTTCCTCCTTCAGGGGATCTTCCCAACCCAGGGATCGATCTCATGTCTCCAGCATCTCCAGTGTTGGCAGGCAGATTCTTTACCACTGAGCCACCTGGGAAGCCCAAAGTCACCTAGAAAACAGAATAAAACTGTTTAGGTTTTAGTAGTGCCTACTGAAAAATCTCAATAAAGGATCAGATGGATGACGGCAAATAAAAACATAATTAAATACAAAGCAGAAGGCAATGAGAACTCAGGGACAAATAAAACATAAAACAAGCTGCTCTTGGGTAACAGAGGGAGAAGGTATAGGTGTAGATGTATCCTAGCTTTAAAGGAAAGATCTAACTTTGACAGGCTTCCCTGGTAGGTCAACTGGTAAAGAATCTGCCTGCAATGTGGGAGACATGGGTTCCATCTCTGGCTTGAGAAGATCCCCTGGAGGAGAGCAAGGTAACCCACCCCAGTATTCTTGCCTGGAGAATCACCATGGAGAGAGGAGCCTGGCTTGCTGCCATCCATGGGGCCTCAAAGAATTGGACACGACTGAGCGACTAAGCACATTTCTCCATAAACATGAGGCTTCCCTGGTGCCTTATACAGTAAAAGAGTATGCTTGCAATGCAGGAGACCCAGGTTTGATACCTGGGCTGGGAAGATCCCCTGGAGAAAGGAATGGCAACCCACTCCAGTATCCTTGCCTAGAGAATCCCACGGACAGAGGAGCCTGGGGGGTACAGTCCATGGGGTCACCAAGAGTCGGACACGACTCAGCAACAAACATGAGGCAACTGCAGCCAAATCACTTGGGTGAAGTATCTGTGAACACGTTCTTTAGAGTATAGAAAGAGGACTGGTTTGACCAGTTTCCTGATTATGGAAGAAAGAAACAAAAAAGTAAAACGTAAAATACTATAAAAGGTATTGTGTAAGTATTGTTGTGAGCACAAAGATTTAACTTGTCAAGTGATTGAATGTTATTGGATGCATTTGTACATGGCTATGACAAAATTCAGGCTCTGCCTGGAAAATATTAATCAGGTGTCTGCAATTTAGGCTAAAGAAAGGAAAAAAGAAAAGATTAGATAATCAGTCAGAGCACTATATAACTCTTTTTCTTTTTTCATTGCCACTGCCTTAGGATAGACCCTTATCTTTATCTCTGTGGGCTACAGAAATATTCTCAGAACTAGTCTTTGTAGCTCCAGCTTCTTCTTTCTTCAATATATAATTCTTATTGTCACCTGTGAACTTTGTCGAACACACGTACTTTTATTTAACTCCAGTGTTTTAGTTTTTTTTTTTTTTTAATGGCTTGTCAACACATTCAGAAAAAAAGAGATAACCTTTATAACTTATAAGACCCTTATAACTTCAAGGGTCTTTATAATTAAAAGTTTTCCAGCCCTTCCCCTCACCTGTCTCCAATCTTTACCCTCCACTCCATCTCTCTATTTAAGCATACCAAATGATTGTTTACAAATTTAGAATTTTCTGAGTTACAACACTTTATGTGCTCTGTAAACCTAAAATGTTCTTTCGCAAATTCTTCATCTGATAAAAGTTTCCATTACTAGAGACACCTCAGTTTTACGAAGCCCCAGTTCAAGAAGACATTCCATTCTCTGAGCTTTCATTTAGCATCTCTATCTCCCATTATTAAGACATTTGTCACTTTTTATTTGAGTTATATGTTTATATGTCTATTTTCTACAGTTGATAAAAACCTAGAAACAAGGTACACCATCCATGCTGGTAATTAAATTTTGGAAAATTCTTCTATCAATAAAAATGTTCAACTTAGCTTGTATTATATATTACATACTGTATTATTGTACATTTCCAAGAGAGGATTACACTCCAGGATGACACTTCAGATCATGTATACTGATCAGCCAGATACTCATTGATAGTCCATTTATGTGAAGTCCACATAGCAACAAATCAATTAATCATCATTTAAAGAAAATCGTTAATAATGATGTTTTTATTATAGAATCCATTCAACCACAATGACATTCATAGTGTAAAACCCTTCTGATTCCTTTAACAGTGTTTAGGGAAAATACTTCAGAAGCTGTGGGAAAAGTAGTCCTTTCTGGGAAAGTTCCCATGGAAGTGGGTTTGCCAGGTCAGGGCCAGGTTGGGCTGATTTTGAGAATTTGAAAGAACATTCACTTAGAGGAGCTAATGAAAATAATAGTTTGGAAGAAGGGTGAAGGTTGATATCAGTTTGAACCTTATCAGGTATTGAATCCAAGAGAAGTTCATCCAGAATAATGCAGATATCCTAGTTGAAGAAGGAATGAACCTAAAGAATGAAGGCAATTTGCCAGGAAGAAAGCAAGAGTCACAGTCAGCTTTCCTTACAGAGTGCTCTTGTAGCATGAAATGCATGTTGGAGTTTCATTAAACTAAACATTGCCTTGATGCTGGCATCCTGAGGTGCTACACTGAAGTACTTCCTTATTTTTAAACAGAGAAATCACGTAACACACACACCAGTTATTTAAAATTGCATCAACTATATTAAAATATAAAAATTCACAAGAGATGCCATCAAATGATAACATAACCCAGGATTTGTTTATTAAATGATGGATTTAATAGTTAAGGTTATTAGCTTACATATGCCCAAAATCATCTAGGCATTTATCCAAAGCTTATTCATTATGGATGTACATTTAGTAAATTATCAGCTCCCAGTTTTAAAAAATAAATTACTCTAGGGGCTTGGAAGTATGAATGCAGCCTCAAACAGCAAACTATCAGTATATACACCCTTTTTAGCCATAGTTTCAGCCTGATAGTATTAATATTAATAAGGAAACTCTTCTAATTTTGATTTAAATTGGTAGTATTCACAGCTACTCTGCTTCTCCGGTGGCTCAGCAGTAAAGAATCTGCATGCAATTCAGGAGATGTGGGCTCGATCCCTGGATCACAAAGGTCCTCTGGAGAAGAGAATGGCAACCCACTCCACTGTAAGAACGCTAGATAATTCCCATGGACAGAGGAGCCTGGTGGGCTATAATCCATGGGATTGCAAAAAGTCAGACATGGCTGAAGCAACTGAGCATGCACACATTCACAGTTTCTACTTACCAAATACACAATTTTTGAAGAAAAATATATATTGGTCACAGATTATAATGCATAAAACATATTTTAGCAAATTTCCAGCACTTGGGCATATCAATAAAAGAAGTACCACAGAACGGTGAAAGTGAAAAATATCCCATCCTTTACATGAGCTATACCCATTCCTAGCCAATATATTTTACCTTTTTGTAGTAGTGATCTATTTCTACACACCTCTCCATCCTCACCTCATTCCCATGTTCCTACATATCTTATCCTCTGTGAAGCCAATGGTTAGAAAATGTATACATCTTATGGTGCCTAGAGCTAAAACAGTTATGGGGCAAGGGAATGGGGAGGCTGTTTGAGAAAATAATATAAATTTGCAGCAGGTATTAAGATGCATATTTAATTAGAGTTCCTGGTTGAAGCACATAAAATTTTTAGTTTTTAAAATCTTACAAATAAAACAATCATAACAAGATTCAGAAGATAACCTACTGCCCATGCCTTATCTGCATGTGGTTGTTGTTATTCAGTTGCTAAGTCACATCCAGCTCTTTGTGGCCCCATGGACTGCAGTGCACCAGGCTTCCCTGTCCTTCACTATCTCTCAGAGTTTGCTTATATGCATGTCATTTGAGTCAGTGATGGTATCCAAACATTTCATCCTCTGTCATCCCTTTCTCCTTTCGCCTTCAATCTTTCCAAGCATCAGAGTCTTTTCCAATAAGTCAGCTCTTCGCATCAGGTGGCCAAAGTATTGGAGCTTCAGCTTCAACATCAGTCCTTCCAATGAACACCCAGGACTGATTTCCTTTAGGATGGACTGGGTGGATCTCCTTGCAGTCCAAGGGACTCTCAAGAGTCTTCTCCAACACCACAGTTCAAAAGCATCAACTCTTCAGTGCTCAGGCTTCTTTACAATCCAACTCTTGCATATGAACATGACTACAGGAAAAACCAGAACTCTGACTATATGGACCTTTGTCAGTAAAGTGATGTTTCTGCTTTTTAATACACTATCTAGGTTGGTCATAACTTTCCTTAATGGAGCAAGCATCTTTTAATTTCATAACTGCAGTCACAATCCACAGTGATTTTGCAGGCCAGGAAAATAAAATCTGTCACTGCTTCTACTTCTCCCTCTTCTATTTGCTGTAAAGTGATGGGACCAGATGCCATGATCTTAGTTTTTTTTAATACTGAGTTTTTAGCCAGTTTTTTCACTCACATCTTCACTTTCATCAAGAGGCTCTTTAGTTCTTCTTCATGTTCTGCATCAGAGTGGTCAGTTCAGTTCAGTTCATTCAGTCATGTCTGACTCTGTGACCCCATGGACTGCAGCATGCTAGGCCTCCCTGTCCATCACCAACTGCCGGAGCTTACTCAAACTCATGTCCATCGAGTCGGTGATGCCATCCAACCATCCCGTCCTCTGCTGTCCCCTTCTCCTGCCCTCAATCTTTCCCAGCATCAGGGTCTTTTCAAGAGGAGTCAGCTCTTCACATCAGGTGGCCAAAGTATTGGAGTCTCAGCTTCAGCATCAGTCCTTCCAATGAATATTAAGTACTGATTTCCTTTAGGATGGACTGGTTGGATCTCCCTGCAGTCCAAGGTACTCTCAAGAGTCTTCTCCAACACAATTCAAAAGCATCAATTCTCACTCAGCTTTCTTTATAGTCCAACTCTCATATCCATACATGACTACTGGAAAAACCACAGCTTTGACTAGATGAACCTTTGTTGGAAAGTAATGTCTCTGCTTTTTAATATGCTGTCTAGGTTGGTTATGACTTTTCTTCCAAGGAGTAAGCGTCTTTTAATTTCATGGCTGCAGTCACCATCTGCAGTGATTTTGGACCCCCAAAAAATAAAATCAGCCACTGTTTCCTCATCTATTTGCCATGAAGTGATGGGATCGGATGCCATGATCTTAATTTTCTGAATGTTGAGTTTTAAGCCAACTTTTTCACTCTCTTCTTTCTACTTTTATCAAGATGCTCTTTAGTTCTCCTTTGCTTTCTGCCATAAGGGTGGTGCTATCTCCATATCTGTGGTTATTGGTATTTCTCCCAGCAATCTTGATTCCAGCTTGTGCTTCATCCAGCCCAGCATTTCTCATGATGTACTCTGCATGTAAGTTAAATAAGCAGGGTGACAATATATAGCCTTGACATACTCCTTTTCTTATTTGAAACAAGTCTGTTGTTTCATGTCCTGTTCCAGCTGTTGCTTCCTGACTTGTATAAAGATTTCTTAAAACGCAAGTCAGGTTGTCTGGTATTCCCATCTCTTGAAGAATTTTCCAGTTTGTTGTGATCCACACAGTCAAAGGCTTTGGCATAGTCAATAAAGCAGAAATAGATGTTTTTCTGGAACTCTCGTGCTTCCTTGATGACCCAATGGATGTTGGCAATTTGACCTCTGGTCCCTCAGCCTTTTCTAAATCCAGCTTGAACATCAGGAAGCTCATGATTCACGTACTGTTGATGCCTGGCTTGGAGAATTTTGGTCATTGCTTTACAAGCGTGTGAGATGAGTGCAATTGTGTGGTAGTTTGACCGTTCTTTGGCATTGCTGTTCTTTGGGTCATTAGAGTGGTTTCATCTCCATATCTGTGGTTGTTGTTATTTTTCATGGCAATGTTGATTCCAGCTTGTGCCTCATCCAGCCCAGGATTTCACATGATTTACTCTGCATATCAATTAAATAAGCAGAGTGATAATATATAGGCTTCTCATACTCCTTTCTCACTTTGAACCAGTCACTTGTTCCTTGTTACAACTCAATATGTGTTTATACATTTGTCAGTGAGGACCCTTGAATGTTATTGCTACACCAAAATGACTGACAGTTACTTAACGATGTGCAGAAGTGATTTTAAGTCTCACACACCTACAAAGAGCATAAGCTCTCACTTAATTCCCGTTAGTCAGATAGCAATGACTACAGCCCCCTCAGTTGCCACCTGGCGTTAGAAAAACTGTCACAGTGAAGTCATAGTCAAAAGAGACAGTGACCATAGCTAGTTCTATTCAAACTATATCAATTTTGTAAATTTTTTTTAAAATATGGGACCACGAGAGTGTGCTGTAGTATCTCCCAGGTTCCTGGAAGGAGCCTCTGCCCGCAAAGTTCCCTGAATTACAAAGTTTTTAGTTCAAGGAAATTACATCTCTCCCTCTTATCTAGCCATCTCCAAATTATTGTCATTTCAGAAACATGCCATGTGCTTCCTGCAACTTGTGTTTATGCCTTTGCTTCTCTCTCTGCTTTCATTTTGTGTCTTATTCAAAACTTTTAGGTTTTTAAGAGTGAGTTCAACTAATTCATTCCATTTAAATTGTAGAAGTTGTTGTTGTTTTAGAAATTATTCTGATGTTAACATCACATGTCTTTATTCCCTTACTCTATTGCTCTATCTGTACATAGTTTCCATGGTTCCTGGAACATAACAGCTACTCAATGAATGTTTAGTTTATGGATTGTTGAGCATTAAGCAAGGCAAAGAGAAAAGATTAATTTAAAAAAAGAGAAGAGAGAAATAACTGAACTGATTGCAAAGTGTCCTATTCAAGTCTGAATGGTGATACTACCACTGCCTCTCTGAAATTTGATAGAGATTGTTTAGTGCTCTGTTAAATTTCTAAAATGTCCTGATTCCTTTAAAAGTAAAAATATGCAAATACTACATTAATATATAAAGAATTTATATTTTCTAGTGAGGATTTTTCAAGAAAATGCTTTTCTGTTTGGAAAGTTGAATCTTCTTAAATCTAATTTAGGATGCAGCTTACAAACTACTAAAGTGATGAATCCAATATTATATTCTTAAATAGTTCTCTGATGTTTTTCTAATCAAGTTGAGAGACTTTCTGAAGTTTTATTAATGTGATTTGGCAGTTGGGGAAACTACTTAATCAAAACTGTTTCCAAAATATGTAGCTTCATTAAAGTTGTAAAATGACTGTATTACTAGATAAAGACATGCTGAATCAGAGAACTGTGTTCCTTACAAGCCTTTGTCACTTATTATTTTCTTTTTATAGCTTAAGTTTCACCTTTACTAACTAAATTGAGATATAAATAAAGCTATTTAAACTTCTTCAAATTGTAAATGACTTTTTAGTATATAATTTTGCTAATAGCAAGAATTTATTGATTACTAAATGAAAGATATTTAAGAAGTATTACTAATACTTCTTGGAACAATATTGTCATGATTATCTCCATTTAAAAAATCTGAAACTGGGATTTAGAAATATTATGTCATTTGCCAAATTTACACAAATCATACTTAGAATAACAAGGATTTCAAAAATCCAAATTTTATATTTGTATTAAAATTTTTACCCCTTTCAAGTTGACTTCCAATATAAAAGTTTTGTGTATTGTGTGTGTGTATCATATGACTGGGCATAGACAAAAAAGAAACATACTTATATATGAAAAATATTACACTTACTACACAATTACTAAAAAGAGTGAATGCTTGTTTTTTCATCAGATTCATAGGCCAGATGTACAAAGCATGCAAGGATCAAGAGTTCACATATTTCCATGTAAGTTAATTCATGAGAATGTATTTCTTAATCTGCATCTTGTTATCTCAATGTATCCTTGTAATTACAGTTGGTTAGGCAAAGTCAAGACCATTAGACCCCAGACACACTTAAATTTGCCTAAGTTAAGTGGGCCTAAGTATTTAGTTAGAACAAGAAATTTAACCACTCAGATTCTCAATTTTTATTGGAAGATAGATAATAATATCTTTATATAAAACAGTTTTTAAACCAATAATGTAACATATAAAACATCAAAATAATTGCCTAGAATAATTCAAACTAGCTTCAAACTGGGATGAAAGTAGACTGATTCTTTGCATATCAAAAAAAAAAAAAGATGCTAATTCTCTCTAACAAAAATGAAAGACTTCATCTGTTTATACTTAGATTGCATTTTCCCTAGCTAGGCAAAATCAATTACTGGTTTCAAGAAACACTATAAAAATATGATTTATGAAGGTAGTCTACAAAGATATTCTTGATAGTTCTCTGTCCCATAAAAAGGAATATCTAAGAGCTGAGACTCCACTAACTTCAAAGGACGTGCATACTTACATTAGCTGAGCAATGTGCAGGACAAGATAAGCAATGACCCCTTTGATTCTATTAATATAAACAGAGACTTTTAGCCAGTTTCATGTCTGAACTTCATCCATCTATTTTTTGAAAAATGTCATTGATGGAAAATGTCATCTGAAGGTAGCTGCCTCGTCCAATACCTTGCTTCTTGAATTGATGGAGATTCAAGGGTGTTGATATAAAATGTATAAATATTAATGTCATGAGAAAATATCAATATGTTTAAATGTGTCCCCAAGTGAACAAAATTAAGAAGTTTAAATATGTTCAAACGGCCTTCTCTATTATATGTGAATTACAGATGTCATGAAATGTTTGGTATCATAAAAAAGTACTATTGCTCTAGTTTCATTCTTTTGCAAGTGGTTGACCAGTTTTCCCAGCACCACTTGTTAAAGAGGTTGTCTTTTTTCCATTGTATATCCTTGCCTCCTTTGTCAAAGAGAAGGTGTCCATAGGTTCGTGGATTTATCTCTGGGCTTTCTATTCTGTTCCATTGGTCTATATTTCTGTCTTTGTGCCAGTACCACACTGTCTTGATGACTGTGGCTTTGTAGTAGAGTCTGAAGTCAGGCAGGTTGGTTCCTCCAGTTCCATTCTTCTTTTTCAAGATTACTTTGGCTATTCGAGGTTTTTTGTATTTCCATACAAATTGTGAAATTCTTTGGTCTAGTTCTGTGAAAAATACCGTTGGTAGCTAATAAAATCTTATTTGGATGAACTAAAATTACTAAAGTTTCCTTTCAAAAGTCATATGTGTAGAACTCTTTGACTTGGTTGAGTTTTTGCATATTTGCAAAAGATGTAGTGAGGAATTATAAGCCTGACATGATCATTTCTGTAGGACAAGAGTGAGTCCTTTTGAAAAAACTATGCTACTCTCTCATAAGGAGTATTGGAATGCTGACATTAATAGTGGTTTTTTTTCCCCTTCTCAATTACAATTTTAAAAGAACGTGAGAAATATATGTATATAGAGAGATAGATATAAATTATATTAATTATACATATACACATATATAGTAAGTTTCATTTAATGATTATGCTTTCTTCTTGATCTTTTTCTACATTTTTTATGTTAATATGTTTTCTTTATTTTTGGAATTATTGTTTAACACAAAGTATCTGTTGAGTGAGTACATTTGTGTCTTTTAACATTCCTACTTGGTTCAGTAAAACATTTGCAAACTTGTACTCTATATTTAAAATATATGTATCTATGAAATATATCAATTTGGCACATGCAGTGGAAGCTCTGGCACAACACCTAAGTCTACCATTCAGAACCCAGGCATTCACTCCTTGAGCTGCCAGGTATATTGTCAGGACTGTTCACAGTTGAGTCCCTCTCCAGGAATTTCTCTGAAGGGAGCTGCTTCATCCAATACCTTGCTCCCTCCCCAGGAGCAGCTTGTATCCAGTGACTAATCTGTTTTGGACCACAAATGCCTGGGTCTCTTCTCATGACTGAGAACAGTTCTGAATGTCTATACCTGCTCAGTAGTCCCTCCTAGGATCAGTCAAGGTCTCTGCTAAAACTGTCCTGGAAAGGCATCGCAGTTTCCCTTTCTCTCTAACACTGCAGCTTCTCACACAATTATAGGCACTGCCCCAAAGAAAGCTCCCCAGTAATTGACCTGCACACAAATCTTATTCTCAGAGACGTGTGTTTCTAGGACAGACTAGCTTCAGATATAAGCACTGTTTTAGAGGTTACTCTAACCATGGCATTAATGTCAATCAATATTACCTTGAGACAATGCCAGGCAATATTCAATTATAAAAGTAAGAGTTATATTCTTGATATATAATATTATATGATCACTTGTATCTTAAGATTAAAAAAAAAATCTTACGAATAAGAGATCCATCACAAAAAGCAAAAGACAACCTAACACTTGTGTCTTGTCTTCACATTACAACTTAAGGTGTGACTATGCATTGGGCAATAAGAACCCTTGGAAGTTATTCCTACACCAAAATGACTGGTATGCACAAGTGATTTTTAATCTCATAAACATATTCTACTATGACCAAACAATGTAAATTCTCACTCTAGTTCCCATTAGTCATATAAAAATGGCAATAGCCCTCTCCAATGCCACCTGGCATGAGTAGAACTGTCATAGAAGAGAAGTCATAGTCAAGAGAGACTGGGTTAATAACTAGTGATAATGAATGTTAACTTGTAAATAAGTTCATGATAAATAATAATAAGATAACATTTATCAACTACTTCCTGTATGCCACATGATTGTACATTATCTTTATCCATTGCTCATTACAAATATGTACTGATAAATAAAATCAGAGGTCTAGGTTATTTACTCACAGTTTAATAGGACCACCATTTAAGTCAGCATCTATCTTATCTTAAAATCTTTTCATACTGTGAATTTTCCGCTCTAAAGGCTGCAAGACTAGCTAAAACCAGATCACTGGAGACCTAGTGGTAACACTTTTGCAGTTTGAAAAAAATTATTGGATAAGAAAAATGGATACAGCTGTTCTGAAGGAGCGGTATTTATGAGGAAAGCCTTTCTAGAGAGTTTCAGAAGAAAAGCTTATATCCTTAGAGTGATCCACATCAAAGGAAAGCAGTGCAGATCACAACAGCTCCAAACATAGAATCACTATTAGTTTTAGGGGGTTAGCTAGAACTTGAAGCAAATCATGAATACTTTTCATAATTAACAATAATTAGTGCTGTTTGTCTGCAATGGCTTTAATATCATCTTGGTTACTTTACTGACAAAGAGTTTCCAGCAGAAAAAGAACCGCATTGTTAACAGAAAATGTTTCCCAGATCTGGGGGATGGTGTCTGAAGGAAAAGAATAGGCCAGGCATGAAGTGAAGTGTTACTCACCCAGTCACATTTGACTCCTTGCAACCCTATGGACTGTAGCCCTCCAGGTTCTTCTGCCCATGGAGTTCTCCAGGTAAGAATACTAGAGTGGATTGCCATTCCCCTCTCCTGGGGATCTTCCCAACCCAAGGATCGAGCCTGCATCTCCTGCATTGCAGGTAGATTCTTTAACATCTGAGACATCAGGGAAGAAACCCAGACATACCGCAAATATTTTTAAAGTGTCCTTCATGACTGTCAACCTTGATATAAGCCACGGTGTCACTTTGGTGTCCTCAAAAAGTTGTGAGAATTTGCTTATCTATGGCCTTATGATATTTAAAACAGTAGTAAGAAAAATATTTTTCTATGTAATTAATTGAAACTCAACTTCTCCATAAGATATTTTTGGAAGCATTTTCATATAAACATAATGAGGGAAATGCTCAACAGGGGAGTAGGGGGAAGGTATCCTCTGAAGTTTTTCTGCACTTTTATTAACTAATCAAGCATGAACAAAATGTCCTACTCTCTGTTAGTTGTTTGTTTTAAAAGTGTTTCACATTTAATTTTGATGAAAGTACTTAAAAGAAATCTCCACTCCATTAGGTAGGGCACGCCTGGACAGTGCGACCACAAAGGAATGAGAGAAGCCTAGAAGGGTAGGAGATATGATTGAGGATAGATAGGTCTGTTTTCATTCTTATAGATGATGATGGAGATGTTAACTCTTCTAGAAAAGTAAGCAAAACATCAATGAAATGTGGGATTCAGTGCATCTCATCTTTTAGGTATCTACGTCTGAAAATCATTTTCTGTTAAGAGACTCCTGTTAGACTGTCATTATAATCAACAGTCTGTCAGCTACAAATATCCACTGCCTGTGATTCAATAAATAGCTGAGGAACAGGATACCAAATGTCCTTAACTCCTTAACATGGAGTTTTCTTTCTCCTATAATTCATTGCTAGAGTTTCAGGAGATACAGTATTAGTTGTTTATCTAGGTTCTGACAACAGTTCTGCTTCTGTGTGCCAACTCTGTGACCTTCGGTAAGTACCTCAGTCCCTCCATCTGTAAAGAAATTAATAATACATGTATAGTTTTGAGGATTAAAATGATGAGCATGAGAAACAACTGCATCTCTTTTATACAGCAAATTTCAATTAATGCTATCATTCACATATTATCATTTTTAAAGCATTAGCAAATCAAAATGTCAGAAATGTACATATATGCAAATCATATGTGCCATCTTTTAATTACCTCTCCTACTGCCAGCACATTCGCTTGATATCCTGGCCTGTTTCTGAAAAGCAAAAACAAAACAAACTTAGACTGACAGTGAACTTTTGTTGATTCCAAGTTCCTTTGCAACTGGTAATAGTCTTACCCATATCTGTTAAAGATATATTTCTTGCAAGCTCCTCTTCCACACATTTATTAATTCAGACAGACTTCCTCTGGTTTTTGGCCTGTGTGTATCTTCGTGTAAGAAGAGCTACAGATGGTTATGACAAGTTCTTGTTTGTGCATATCAGAGGGCATGCTGTGTGGCAAATTGCACTCTTGTTTTTCTCGAGTGGATTCAGTGAATTTTCTTTCTGTTTCATTTTTCCCCATGATAGGGCATCATATGATCTATAGTGAAGAAATGTAAATATGAAGTAGCATGGGCACAAAATAAGGTGCTAATAAGATAGCATTTTTATTGTATCGAGCTTTATTAAGGCTTGTAATTAGTTTTGGTTGCCAAACATATGGGTCAGTGAGAATAACGTTCAAAATAGATTAAATTCAATTTAGGCAGCTATATTAAGAACTCAATGTGATGAGTTCTACTATTACCTTAGAAGCAGAGGTGGTAAGTCACTGACATCAGCGTGCTCTCATCTGATCTGAAGCCTTTATCTGTGGTGAGAGCCAAAACTGAAGAACTAACCACAAGTTTATAAAATTAACATAATTTTATTGTGTAAATGAAATAGTAGAGACAAATTTATTCACAATCTTATATTTATGATACAATTATTACTAAATTAACTATACCAATAGGAAAATTGAAAAGTGAGTTAACCCAGAAGTCTCCATAGAGTCACAAAATAGATTAAATTCGAGTGTTGGGTCACCAAGCAACTGTTATTAAAAGGGCTTGACTTCAGTTTTTGCTACCAAAGAAGGGTTTAAAAATTTCTGTGGTAGGAACTCCTTCCCTTTACTTGTCCTGCTTCCAATACTAGTAGTGATATCCAAGTGGATTATTCCAAAGAGGACTTATATTATATTGGACCCAGAAAGTGTTGTAATCAGCTTTATGGGAAAACAGAATGAAGATTTTATTACCAGGGGACTATGCAGAGTACATGTAATAGCATATTTGAACTTAAAGTAATCTTGTTCTGTGATTCCAGTTGATTTCCTTAATACATTTTAAATAAAACTTATAATTAAAGTTCAGTAAAGTTCATATACATATGAATTCTTAGAAAATTATCAATAAAACAGCTACTCAAATTTCACAGCAGTGCAAGGTACCAAACTGATTACTCCCTTCCCCACCCCCACCCCCATCCCCCACTTTTAAGAACTGAAGATTGAGAAACTAAAACTAAAAGAAATTGACAGCAAAGATCACATTAAATTCAAAATTTCTAGCTTTTATTTTGTATTTTGTCTACTAATAGCAGTGCTATTCACTAGAGAATTGAACAAGAGTTCATAATATATCCTATAAGCTTACATATATATATATATATATAAATTATCATAACATACTCATCTAAACCACAACCAATACAATTTGGGCTTCCCTCATAGCTAAAGTGGTAAAGAATCTGCCTGCAATGCAGGAGATATAGGTTTGACCCCTGGGTCAGGAAGATCCTCTGGAGAAGGAAATGGCAACCCACTTCAGTATCTTACCTGGAGAATCCCATGGATAGAAGAGCCTGGCAGGCTATAGTCCATGGGGTCGCAAGAGTTGGACACGGCTTAGTGTCTAATCCACCACCATAACTTCCAAAAATCTTGAATAATTTTTATAAATTTATCTTGATCTTTTTTTCACAGTAAGAGCTCTATTCAGGTTTATAATTTTAGTTGATCTTAAGTGAGCACAAATAGATGCTCAAGGGGGTTTTTATCAGAATGAGAAAACTAACTTTGTTCATTCTCAAGTAAGTACAAGAAAAAAATAATGCTAAATTCATTTTGGCTAAACTTTCAAAAATATTCACATTTAGGCTGAGTTTCACCTTTTCTTTTAGAATAAAAGAAAAAGAAATCAGCTCAAAAAGTTTTTTGATGACATTATAAGTTATTAAGATATATCTTCAAGCTCTAAATCACTTTCAACTTTAAACTGGGTATTCACTATCACAAAGGTTGACATCATAGAATATACTTTGTGTTGATCTCAGAAATTATAAAAAGAAAAAAACCTAGCTAATCCTAGTAAATAAAATGAAAATATGAGCTAACATGATTTTTTTTTACAAAATATAATATACAAAGTATATATATATATATATATATATATATATATATATATACTTTTTTTTTTTTTTTTTGACTGTGCTAAGTCTTAGCTGCTGTGGGCTTTTCTCTAGTTGCAGAGAGTGGGGCTACTCTCTAGGTGCAGTGCACAGGTGTGGCGCATGAGCTCTATAGTTCACAGACTTCAGTAGTGGAAGCACATGGGCTCCATAGTCGTGATTCCCAGGCTCTACAGCACAGGCTCAATAGCTGGGGTACACGGGCTCAGCTGCTCTTTGGCATGTAGGATCTTCCCTGATCAGGGATTGAACCACTGTCTCCTGCAATGGCAGGCGGATCCTTTACCACTGAGCCACCAGGGAGACTCTATTTTTGAAAAATATCATGAAATCTAGAGGAAAACATGTATTTCTGGAATGAAATATCTCATTCCAGCAGGAATATATGATAAATAATTAGTTCACTAGTCAATTTTCATTCAATAAATGAAAAATCTCATATAATAGTTACTGATTGCAAAACACTGGGAAAAAACACCAAAAAACTCAAAACTATAAATCATTTACTCTGGTAGAAGTTTTGCTGAGCAGGAGATACTAGGGAAAATAAATTAAAAATGTAACAACCATTGTTTTAAAAATTAAATAACTATAAAGTATCATGTTCACAGATCTATGAATAATAAAATTGAAAAGGACTACAAAGATACACAAGTTCAGTGCTTTTCAATACAGAGTTTTTGGCACTTTGTCCAGGACGTGATCTTTTGCATAGGTTAGGAAACTAAGCATTTATAAAATTAAAAAAAAAATGCTAAATATGGAATCATTCATAGACCAGAACCATCTTGGACATACCAAAGTTTCCATAGCATGGAGTCTCTTATTTAAAGCCACAGTAATCCAAGTCTATGCCCCAACCAGTAATGCTGAAGAAGCTAAAGTTGAATGGTTCTATGAAGATCTACAAGACCTTCTAGAACTAACACCAAAAAAAGATGTCCTTTTCATTATAGGGGACTGGAATGCAAAAGTAAGAGGTCAAGTAATACCTGAAGTAATGGAAGAGTTTGGCCTTGCAGTACAGAATGAAGCAGGGCAAAGACTAATAGAGTTTTGCGAAGAGAATGCACTGGTCATAGCAAACACTGTCTTCCAACAACACAAGAGAAGACTCTATACATGGACGTCACCAGATGGTCAACATCAAAAGCAGATTGATTATATTCTTTGCAGCCAAAGATGGAGAAGCTCTATACAGTCAGCAAAAATTAAACTGGGAGCTGACTGTGGCTCAGATCATGAACTCTTTATTGCCAAATTCAGACTAAAATAGAAGAAAGTATCTAGGGAAAATCACTAGACCATTCAGGTAAGACCTAAATCAAATCCCTTACGATTATACAGTGCAAGTGAGAAATAGATTCAACGGATTAGATCTGATAGAGTGCCTGAAGAACTATGGATGGACGTTTGTGACATTGTACAGAAGGAAGGGATCAAGACCATCCCCAAGAAAAATAAATGCAAAAAGGCAAAATGGTTTTCTGAGGAGGCTTTACAAATAGCTGTGAAAAGAAGAGAAGCAAAATGCAAAGGAAAAAAGGAAAGATATACCTATTTGAATGCAGAGTTTCGAAGAATAGCAAGGAGAGATAAGAAAGCCTTCCTCCGTGATCAAGGCAAAGAAATAGAGGAAAACAATAGAATGGGAAAGACTAGAGATCTCTTTAAGAAAATTAGAGATAACAAGGGAACATTTCATGCAAAGATGAGCACAATAAAGGACAGAAATGGTAGGGACCTAACAGAAGCAGAAGATATTAGGAAGTGTGTCAGGGGACGTTCAACTTTAAGGGAACCAATATGTTGTATTTTCCTTTGTGTGCCATTTCTCATGAACTCTCTGTTCCTTATCAGTTTCTGGAATACAGGAACGAGTGGAGCTGCATGCCGTTCTCATGACTGAGATCATGGGAAAGGGCACCTGCTTGGATTCCTTTCAGTGACTCCCTTCAGTGACTCTCTTCAGCGACGTTTTATGTATTTGACTATCCATTTTGTTGCAACTAGTGGAATTTCATTCTTTATAATGACTGAGTAATCATTTTATGGAAGATATATAAGTATGCAGTTCTGCTAATAAAATACCCTTGTTCTACTGGAGACTTGGGTCCCTCGCATCCTTTTTTCTGTCTTCATTCTCTTTGGAGCATGGAAGCCTACCAAGCTCACTGTCTCGCCTGGGCTTTCAAGACCTCCTTGAGAAGACACCCTGTGCCTTCGTGAGCAGTACAAGTCCTGTGCCTGTTTACCACGTAACCCGAGGGATACTGCTCTCTCTCTCTCTTTTCCTCTCTTTCTTTTCATCGACTCCGGTCCCCAGGTCCCAGTCTGTAAAAGACTGCAACAGAAGAGGTGGCAAGAATACACAGAAGAAGTGTACAAAAAAGATCTTCACGTCCCAGATAATCACTATGGTGTGTTCACTCACCTACAGCCAGACATCCTGGAATGTGAAGTCAAGTGGGCCATAGGAAACATCACTACAAACAAAGCTAGTGGAGGTGATGGAATTACAGTTGAGCTATTTCAAATCCTAAAAGATGATGCTATAGAAGGGCTGTACTCAATATGGCAGCAAATCTGGAAAACAGCAGTCGTCACAGGACTGGAAAAGGTATTTTTATTCGCATATCAAAGAAAAGTCAATGTCAAAGAATGCTCAAAGTACCGCACAGTTGCACTCATCTCACATGCTTTCAAAGTAATGCTCAAAATTCTTCAAGCCAGGCTTCAACAGTACGTCAACTATAAAATTCCTGATGTTCAAACTGGATTTAGAAAATGCAAAGGAACCAGAGTTCAAATTGCCAACATCCGTTGGATCATCAAAAGAGTAAAAGAGTTCCAGAAAAACATCTGCTTCTGCTTTATTGACTATGCCAAAGACTTTGACTGTGTGGATCACAATAAACTGTGGAAAATTCTTAAAGAGATGGGAATATCAGACTACCTGACCTGCCTGCTGAGAAATCTGTATGCAGGTAAGGAAGTAACAGTTAGAACTCAATATGGAACAACAGACTGGTTCCAAATCGGGAAAGTAATATGTAAGGCTGTATATTGTCACCCTGCTTATTTAACTTATATGCAGAGTACATCATGAAAATACTTGGGTAGATGAAGCACAAGTTGGAATCAAGATTGCCAGGAGAAATATCAATAACCTCAGATATGTAGATGACACCACCCTTATGGCAGAAAGCAAAGAAGAACTAAATATCCTTTTGATGAACCTGAAAGAGGAGAGTGAAAAAGTTGGCTTAAAGCTCAACAATCAGAAAACTAAGATCATGGCATCCAGTCCCATCACTTCATGGCAAATAGATGGGGAAACAATGGAAACTGTGAGATACTTTTATTTTCTTGGGCTCCAAAATCACTGCAGATGGGCCTGCAGCCATGAAACTAAAGGATGCTTGCTCCTTAGAAGAAAAGCTATGACCAATCTAGACAGCATATTAAAAAGCAGAGACATTATGTTGCCAGCAAAGGTCCATCTATTCAAATCTATTGTTTTTCCAGTAGTCATGTAAGGATATGAAAGTTGGGTTGTAAAGAAAGCTGAGCAGTGAAGAATTGATGCTTTTGAACTGTGGTGTTGGGGAAGACTCTTGAGAGTCTCTTGGACAGCCAGAAGTTCCAACCAGTCCATCCTGAAGGAAATCCGTCATGAATGTTCATTGGAAGGACTGATGCTGAAGCTGAAACTCCAATACTTTGGCCACCTGATGTGAAGAGCTGACTCATTTGAAAAGACCCTGATACTGGGAAAGATTGAAGGAAGGAGGAGATGGGGACAACATAGGATGAGATGGTTGGATGGCATCACCGGCTCAGTGGACACGGGTTTGAGTAAACCCCGGGAGTTGGTGATGGACAGGGAGGCCTGGTGTGCTGCAGTCCATGGGGTCACAAAAAGTCAGATATAACTGAGCTGAACTGAAGTGTACCACAAGTCATGGAGAAGGTGATAAACAAAGTACTCTCCCATGTCCAAATGACCCTATGCAACAGAGCTTTCTCAAGTAGAAAACTATTGAATCTGGTCCAAATTCTTACTACAAATGAGAGAACTGAAGTCCAGAAAACCAGACTTTTATAAGATATTTTAATCTCCCAGAAAAAGACTTGATTATACTATTTTGTTTTGCTACTACCTAGGTTAACTACACTGTAGATTTGTTTTAAGCTATGCATTATCAGGATTAATGTTAATGACCCTTTATTCTATTTTTTAAAATTTCCCAGAGAATAAGAAATAAATGATAAACTATAAATAGGGACAAATTAAGACTTGAGTCAAGGAAGATAATTCTATTATTATTATATCAATATTTTGAGTCTTAAGCAAAACATTGAAAAATTAATATTGTTACCTGAAGATGCTTCTTCTAATGTGCAAAGCATCATACAACTATTAGATATAATAAAAAGCAGAGACAATTTAACTACTGATTAAAACCACCGGCATGATTTTGAATCATCAGTGGGTTTCGAGTCAGTTGTGAAGATAAAGTAACTAACATTGAATTAAAGACAGCTTAGAAAAACCTAGTATTGGTGTGTACACAGAATCAGAGTATGCTAATTATCTTTCTTTTCCATGTCTCATTCCCTGGATTCTAGACTCCAGATTTCCAAATTTGGTATTTCAAGATTTCCAAATTGACCAGATTTTCAAATTGACCTTGACCAGTAGACTAAAATCCCTTGATTTTTTAGAATCTAGGTTTTAGTAAACACTAGTCATCTTATAAGAGTCAAATGTAAAATATAACTAAATACAAACTATGAAACAAAAGCACGGACACAGATTGATTCTTTCCAAATTAAAACATAACTGAATAACACTATTTATATCAAAGAAGTTAAATTGTTAGAGTTAAAACAATATATATAACAAAGAGATCACTTTATTGTAATATAATATGTATCTAAAAATACATCTGCCAAATAACACAATGAAGTTTATGTAAACAAAGTACTTTTAGAAAGTTTGACATAAATACTACCATAGAGAGAGAAAAATACATGTCCATGTATAAAAACAACTAAATATATAATAAAAGAATTTGGATCTTGCCTCTCATTTGCACTTTCCCAAAAGAAAGAATTTTGGATATGAGGATTGATGAGTAAATTATTTAAAAATTGTCACAACAAATAATTTCAATGTCATACAAAACATTAAAAGCACACAAAAGTATGGAAAGGTATTAAATTTATTTAATGCAAGTAGCAGTTCTTGACCCAAAACTTGAAAAATATGGACCACAGAAGAGAATGTTTATAAACATAGACACTGAGAACAGAAGTCAAATAGAAAGACAATAAAACTCTGAAATTAAAAGTGATGAATATGAGTGATTTGTTTTGGAATGTGTTCATGCTGACATCTCAGCAAAAAGTTATACATTAAAAAATTCACAAGCTAATATATTCTGAAAAAGCATTTGAAAACACCTTTTTTATCTAATTAATAATTCAAAATCAGGAATCCAGTGCTTAACACAATAATACATCCACTTCCTATGACAGTGTAATTTCAATTATCACAGTTAATTTATGTATATATCTGTATATATATATATATATATATATATATATATATATATATATAAAACTGGGGGACTATTCAGCCAGATTATAAATGTAGTTATAATTTATAACTATAATAAAGTATAATTACAATAATACATGTTATAATTGATAATAATTTATAGTTTATAAGTGCCTGCTCCTCTGTCCATGAGATTCTCCAGTTAAGAATGCTGGAGTGGGTTGCTGACAGCTTATACACACTCCTAGGACTCCCAAACAAATAGTTAACACCATCCCCCTAAGTCATGGGAGTTAATTGATCTAAATAGGGATAGGAAAAAGACTTTCTGAGCATTAAGTATAATTGAATGATTGAATAATATTTATGTTCACCATTTTCAGATATTTTCTATATTTTTCAAAAAATAATCTTCCTTGATTTCAAATATGATTAGAAAATAAAATTATTTTTAAAAGACTAGATAGCAAAAAAATGTGTCCTGTATTCTAGATTCAGTTGTTTTGACACCTGTTTTTACCTATATAAAAGTAATTTCTTTATTTTGGTATTTATGTTAGGTACAAATTAGAGGAACAGGTTTGCTATCACTCACTCTTGGTCTTTTTTCTTTTTATGTGGGCAACCTTTTAAAAGTAAAAAAATATATATATTTTAAGAACATAAGCACAGTCATGATATTTTCTGCCATCAAAATATCTGCTTTCAGAACATCCCTGTTTTCAGTTATAGATTTTGGTTCATCTTATAAAGACAAGTGTCTTTGTAACAGCTGGGCACAGATACGTTTTGCATCTGGCCTCTGAAAAAGTAATCCACTGAGCTTAAATGTAAAAAACAGCTTGCATGTTTATCAAAGCTTTAAAATTAGAAGAGTTCTCAATGAAAAAAAAATTTTCATTCTATATGGCCATTTTAAACTTATTTAACCATGTTACATAACTCAAGAGATCACTTAAACATCATCAAATGTTTTCTAATATTTAATATATCTTACTGTCAAGGAATCAGTCTTCTTACTGAACTTAAATCACTTATGTAATAGTTAGACTGACTTCATAATGTTTTATACTCCATGGTGAGGATGTTCTGTGTAACTACCTTTTCTTATAAAAGGACTTTCCACTTTGTACTGGACTGTAGCCAATTAACAGTGTTGTGATAGATTCAGGTGAATAGTGAAGGGACTCATCAATACATATACATGTATCCATTCTCCCCCACTTCACTAAAATACAGGAGAGTCTTGGAGTTATTTTGCTTTTATTTCAGCAAGTGAATGTCATAATTATATTTAACATTGTGCCAACTCCAAAAAATAACGTTGAATAAAGAGGTCATTGAGAGAAAGTTCAACCTGGATGTGAAAACATGTATACTTAGAATTACTTCTAAAATGTACATTATCACGATGGGTGACAAAGGTGGACTTTTCTAGATGAAATGATGGAGGAACTTTAGAGTGAACCTTCTAAACAATATAACATTTTATGTCACAGAAAGACACATATAACTTATAAGGCAAGGAAGAATCTGAGAATCAATCTTGATTCAGAAAGATAAATTAATTCTGGATTCAAAAGAAATGACTTAGTAATGTCATGGAAAATAATGGAGTAGGAAGCTGCAAAAATTAGTCCCTCCACCAAAATAAGTATTGAGTTGACAAGAACTATTGGAATGAATTCTTTTTTTTTTTTGGAATGAATTCTTTCATAACTCTGGAGTCTAAACAAATTCTTGTGGATTCCAGGGGAGTGCTTGATGAGAAAGTGGCTAATAAATTTTAGCATCTCCCATAGCAACTGTCATTCCTCATGACCTGTTACTAAAGCAGGGAGTTGTGTGGATGAAAGCTTGTCTTTGTGGTTCAGCTTGAAGGTGCCAGGATGTGTGATAAAGAACTTACCATCCAAAAACTAAGGTTGTGTGTTTCAATCTACCTGGTAGATCACAAAGTCCAGCACATATGTTTCCCATTATTTTAACACTGACATGGCTAAAAAGGCATTCTGAGGAAATCTGTGAAAGAATTCTAAAGAGGCATGACATTTTATTATTTATTTTCCCCTTTTCTTATTGAATTAACAATCTTAAGCAATCAAGGAAATAAGTTCAGTTCTGTCACCCAGTCATGACCGACTCTTTGCAACCCCATGAACCACAGGACGCCAGGCCTCCCTGTCCATCACCAACTCTGAGAGTTTACCCAAACTCATGTCCATTGAGTCAATGATATCCAACCATTTCATTTTACATCGTTCCCTTCTCCTCCTGCCCTCAATCTTCAAATGAGTCAGCTCTACGTATCATATGGCCAAAGTATTGAAGTTTCAGCTTCAACATCAGTCCTTGCAATGAACACTCAGGACTGATTTCCTTTAGGATGAACTGGTTGGATCTCCTTGCAGTCCAAGGGACTCTCAAGAGTCTTCTCCATCACCACAGTTCAAAAGCATGAATTCTTAGGCACTCAACTTTCTTTATAGTCCAACTCTCACATCCATACATGACTACTGGAAAATCCATAGCCTTGACTAAATGGACCTTTGTTGAAAAAGTAGTCTCTGCTTTTTAATATGTTGTCTAGGTTGGTCATAACTTTCCTTCCAAGGAGTAAGTGTCTTTTAATTTCATGGCTGCAATCACCATCTGCAGTGATTTTGGAGCCCAGAAAAATAAAGTCTGACACTTTTTCCATTGTTTGCCATGAAGTGATGGGATCAGATGCCATGATCCTAGTTTTCTGAATGTTGAGCTTTAAGCCAACTTTTTCACTCTCCTCTGTCACTTTCATCAAGAGGCTCTTTAGTTCTTCTTCACTTTCTGCCATAAGGGTGGTGTCCTCTCCATATCTGAGATTATTGATATTTCTCCAAGCAATCTTGATTCAAGCTTGTGCTTCTTCCAGCCCAGTGTCTCTTATGATGTACTCTGCATATATGTTAAATAAGCAGGGTGACAATATACAGCCTTGATGTACTCCTTTTCCTATTTGGAACCACTCTGTTGTTCCATGTCCAGTTCTAGCTGTTGCTTCCTGACCTTCATGCAGGTTTCTCAAGAGGCAGGTCAGGTGGTCTGGCATGCCCATCTCTTTCAGAATTTTCCACAGTTTTTTGTGATCCACACAGTCAAAGGCTTTAGCATAGTCAATAAAGCAGAAATAGATGTTTTTTCTGGAACTCTTGTGCTTTTTGATGATCCAACGGATGTTGGCAATTTGATCTCTGGTTCCTTTGTCTTTTCTAAAACCAGCTTGAACATCTGGAAGTTCATGGTTCACATATTGCTGAAGCCTGGCTTGGAGAATTTTGAGCATTACTTTACTAGCATGTGAGATGAGTGCAATTGTGTGGTAGTTTGAGCACTCTTTGGCATTGCTTTTCTTTGGGTTTGGAATGAAAACTGACCTTTTCCAGTCCTGTGGCCACTGCTGAGTTTTCCAAATTTGCTGGCATATGGAGTACAGCACTTTCTCAGCATCATGTTTTAGGATTTGAAATAGCTCAACTGCAATTCCATCACCTCCACTAGCTTTGTTCGTAGTGATGCTTCCTATGGCCCACTTGACTTCACATTCCAGGATGTCTGACTCTAGGTGAGTGATCACACCATCGTGATGATCTGGGACATGAAGATCTTTTTTGTACGGTTCTTCTGTGTATTCTTGCCACCTCTTCTTAATATCTTCTGCTTCTGTTAGGTCCATTCCATTCCTGTCCTTTATTGAGCCCATCTTTGCATGAAATGTTCCCTTGGTATCTGTAATTTTCTTGAGATCTCTAGTCTTCCCCATTCTATTGTTTTCCTCTATTTCTTTGTATTGATCACTGAGAAAGGCTTTCTTATCTTTCCTTGCTATTCTTTGGAACTCTGCATTCTAATGGGTATATCTTTCCTTTTCTCCTTTGCTTTTCGCTTCTCTTCTTTTCTGTCAGGTAGTTGGCTGACTTCAGAAATAACTGAACAGAGACTCCAGTAACTATAAATGACAAGGAGTATAGTCTTCATAAAAATAGTCTGAAAAAGTGATTAAGCAAATGGATGTCTGCCACCTTCAATAAGAAGCAACAGCAAACCCAGAGAAGATGGGAAACTGCTTTTAGTTACCACATTCCTATATTCAAAATATCCGGTTATTAACAACAAACAACAAAAGAATGTAAAGCATACAAAACATAGGAAAGCATGACCCATTCATAGGGTGGAGAAGAAGAAAAATTTTAAAAAAAAAGAAAAATTGAAAACATTCTTGAAGAAACCCAGGTTTTGGACCTAAAAGAAAAGATAAAGATAAGTATCTTAAATATGCTCAAAGATCTAAAGAAAAACATGGAAGAAGAACTAAAAGCAACCAGGAGAATGATACATAAACTAGTGAATATCAATAAAGAGATAGAAAGAGAATTTTACTAAGTAAAATAAGTCAGAGAAAGACAAACACCATATGATCTCTCTTGTATGCGGAATCTAAATCTAAATCTTGTATGGACTATTTAAACGTAAACACAGAGACACATATATGTGAGTGTGTGTGTATGTGTATGTGTGTGTTTGTATTTAAAACAAGCTCTTTGTGTTTGTTAATGGGGATGGGAGCTGGAGAAATGAGTGAACTCTGATTATTTTTTTAGTTTAAATAAACTGAACTTTTAAAAAATGGCATTAAAAAGGTGTATTTTTCAAATTGTTGATTCTGATGCATGACATGACACAAGTTGATTAAAACATGATTTTCTTTTTCTTATGATACTTTATATTCCAAAGTCTGATATCCTACTTCAGGTCTGTACCTTCTCTTTCCTGAACTGAGTTGTAATTATCTTGTATTTTCACCTCTCTTAAGACATCAGCTCCAAACAATCCCACCTGTGACATGATTGTTTAATGCTCTGCTCTAATATTTTTCTTCTGATTTATATACATGTATTTGCTTTGTATCCCATAGTACTGTGAACTCCTTTCTAGGGGATCCTAATGTAGATGACAGTTACAGTGCTTCAGCCTCCCTCATTGAAGTCCCAACTGCCATAACATAGCATTACTGCCAATGAATGTAGAAAAAAGAGAAAGCATATTCTCGTTCATGTTTTTGAATTGGCAAATGTAACAAATAATGCTAATGTGAACTCTGTCTCTCTTGAACCACAATGCCACAACAGTATCTGAAGTTATACAAGTGAGCAAATGGCCTAAAGAGACATTTAGAAAATGTTAATACAGTAACTAATTAAATGTATTTGGTTTAAGGGACACAAACACAAATTCAGAATAAGTAAACTGTCAACACTCATAGGGTATATTAATTAGCCATTAAAAAGTCTAGTAGGAAATTAAAGTTTTTGAATATGTAACAATGTTCTGATTTTTAAAAATTCTTTCTTTTTGTAAATCAATTTATTTATTTTAATTGGAGGCTAATTGCTTTATAATATTGTAGTTGTCTTTGCATAAATTCACATGAATCAGCCATGGGTGTACGTGTGTCCCCCATTCTGAACCCCCCTTCCACCTCCCGCCCCATCCCATCCCTCAGGGTCGTCCCAGTGCGCTGGCCCTGAGCGCCTTGTCTCATACATCGAACCTGAACTTGTGATCTGTTTCACAATTAACATGTTTCAATGCTGTTCTCTCAAATCATCCCACCCTTGTCTTCTCCCACAGAGTCCAAAAGTCTGTTATTTACATCTGTATCGCTTTTGCGGTCTGTCATATAGGGTCATCATTATCATCTTTCTAAATTCCATATATATGCATTAATATACTATATTGGTGTTTTTCTTTCTGACTTACTTCACTCTGTATAATAGGCTCCAGTTTCATCCACCTCATTAGAACTGATTTGAATGCATTCTTTTTAATAGCTGAGTAATATTCCATTGTGTATATGTACCACAGCTTTCTTATCCATTTATCTGCTGATGGACATCTAGGTTGCTTCCATGTCCTAGCTGTTGTAAACAGTGCTGCAATGAACACTGGGGTACATGTGACTCTTTCAATTCTTGTTTCCTCAGTGTGTATGCCCAGGAGTAGGATTGCTGGGTCATATGGCAGTTCTATTTCCAGTTTTTTAAGGAATCTCCACACTGATCTCCATAGTGGCTGTACTAGTTTGCATTCCCACCAACAGTGTAAGAGGGTTCCCTTTTCTCTGAAACATTTATTGCTTGTGGACTTTTGCATAGCAGCCATTCCGACTGGCGTGAGTTAATACCTCATTGTGGTTTTGATTTGCATTTCTCTGATAATGAGTGATGTTGAGCATCTTTTCATGTGTTTGTTAGCCATCTGTATGTCTTCTTTGGAGAAATGTCTGTTTAGTCCTTTCGCCCATTTTTTGACTGGACCATTTATTTCCTGGAATTGAGCTGCATGAGCTGCTTGTATATTTTTGAGATTAATCCTTTGTCTGTTTCTTCATTTGCTATTATTTTCTCCCATTCTGAAGGCTGTCTTTTCACCTTGCTTATAGTTTCCTTCATAGTGCAAAAGCTTTTAAGTTTAATTAGGTCCTATTTATTTATTTTTGCTTTTATTTGCATTACTCTGGGAGGTGGGTCATAGAGGATCCTGCTGTGGTTTATGTCAGAGAGTGTTTTTCCTATTTTTTTTTTCTAGGAGTTTTATAGTTTCTGGTCTTACATTTAGATCTTTAACCCATTTTGAGTTTATTTTTGTGTATGGTGTTAGAAAGTGTTCTAGTTTCATTCTTTTACAAGTGGTTGACCAGTTTTCCCAGCACCACTTGTTAAAGAGATTGTCTTTTCTCCATTGTATATTCTTGCCTCCTTTGTCAAAGATAAGGTGTCCATAGGTGCATGGATTTATCTCTGGGCTTTCCATTTTGCTCCATTGATCTATATTTTTGTCTTTGAGTTCCATTGATCTATATTTCTGTCCTTCCACCAGTACCATACTTTATTAATGACAGTAGCTTTGTAGTGTAGTCTGAAGTCAGGAAGATTGATTCCTCCAGTTCCTTTTTTCTTTCCCAAGATTGTGTTGGCTATTTGAGGATTTTTGTATTTCCATATAAATTGTGAAATTATTTGTTCTAGTTCTCTGAAAAATACCATTGGTAGCTTGATAGGGATTGCATTGAATCTATAGATTGCTTTGGGTCATATACTAATTTTCATAATGTTGATTCTTCCAATCCATGAACACGGTATATTTCTCCATCTATTTGTGTCCTCTTTGATTTCTTTCATCAGTGTTTTATAATTTTCTATATCTAGGTCTTTTGTTTCTTTAGGTAGATTTATTCCTAAGTATTTTATTCTTTTCATTGCAATGGTGAATAGAATTTTTTCCTTAATTTCTTTCTGTTTTGTCATTGTTAGTGTATAGGAATGCAAGGGATTTCTGTGTGTAAATTTTGTATCTTGCAACTTTACTATACTCATTGATTAGCTCTAGTAATTTTCTGATGGAGTCTTTAGGGTTTTTTATGTAGAAGATCATGCCATCTGCAAACAGTGGGTTTTACTTCATCTTTTCTAGTCTGGATTCCTTTTTCTTCTCTGATTGCTGTGTCTAAAACTTCCAAGACTATGCTGAATAGTAGTGGTGAGAGTGGGCACACTTGTCTTGTTCCTAACTTTAGGGAAAATGCTTTCAATTTTTCACCATTGAGGATAATGTTTGCTGTGGGTTTATCATATATGGCTTTTATTATGTTGAGATATGTTCCTACTATGCTTGCTTTCTGGAGGGTTTGTATCATAAATGCATGTTGAATTCTGTCAAAAGATACTCTCTCCATCTATTGAGATAATCATATAGTTTTTATATTTCAATTTGTTAATGTGGTGTATCACATTGATTGATTTGTGAATATTGAAGAAACCTTGCATACCTGGGATAAAGCCCACTTGGTCATGATGTATAATCTTTTTAATATGTTGCTTGATTCTCTTTGCTAGAATTTTGTTGAGGATTTTTGTATCTATGTTCACCAGTGATATTGGCCTGTAGTTTTCTCTTTTTTGTGTGTGACATCTTTATCTGCTTTTGGTATTAGTGTGATGGTGGCCTCATAGAATGAGTTTGGCAGTTTACCTTCCTCTGCAATTTTCTGAAAGAGTTTGAATAGGATAGATATTAGCTCTACTCTAAATTTTTGGTAGAATTCACGAAGCCATCTGGCCCTGGGCTTTGGTTTATTGGAAGATTTCTGATTACAGTTTCAATTTCCATGCTTGTGATGGGTCTGTTAAGATTTTCTATTTCTTCCTGGTTCAGTTTTGAAAGGTTATACTTTTCTAAGAATTTGTCCATTTCTTCCAAGTTGTCCATTTTATTGGCATATAGTTGCTTATAGTAGTGTCTTATGATCCTTTGTATTTCTATGTTCTCTGTTGTGATTTCTGTTGATTTGATTCTTCTCCCTTGTTTTCTTGATGAGTCTGGCCAATGGTTTGTATGTTTTATTTAACTTCTCAAAGAACCAGCTTTTAGTTTTGTTGATTTTTGCTATAGTCTCCTTTGTTTCTCTTTCATTTATTTCTGCCCTAATTTTTATCATTTCTTTCCTTCCACTAACTCTGGGGTTCTTCTTTTCTTCTTTTTCTAGTTGCTTTAGGTGTAAAGTTGGGTTATCTATTTGATTTTTCTCTTGTTTCTTGAGAAAAGCTTGTATTGCTATGAACCTTCCCCTTTAGCACTGCTTTTACTGAATCCCGTAGGTTTTAGGTTGTCGTGTTTTCATTTTCATTCGTTTCTATGCATATTTTGATTTCTTTTTTAATTTCTTCTGTGATTTGTTGGGTATTCAGAAGTGTATTGTTTAGCTTCCATATGTTTCTATTTTAAATAGTTTTTTTTCCCTGTACTTGACATCTAATCTTACCTCATTGTGATCAGAAAAGATGCTTGAAATGATTTCAATTTTTCTGAATTTACCAAGGCTAGATTTATGGCCCAGGATGTGATCTATCGTGGAGAATGTTACATGTGTACTTAAGAAAAAGGTGAAATTCATTGCTTTGGGGTGAAATGTCCTATAGATCTCAACTAGGTCTAACTGGTCCATTGCATCTTTTAAAGTTTGTGTTTCCTTGCTAATTTTCTGTTTAGTTGATCTATTCATAGGCGTGAGTGGGGTATTAAAGTCTCCCACTATTATTGTGTTACTGTTAATTTCCCATTTCATACTTGCTAGCATTTGCCTTAGATATTGTGGTGCTCGTATGTTGGGTGCATATATATTTATAATTGTTATATCTTCTTCTTGGATTGATCCTTTGATCATTATGTAGTGTCCTTTTTCTCTTTTCACAGCCTTTATTTCAAAGGCTATTTTATCTGATATGAGTATTACTACTCCTGCTTTCTTTTGGTCTCCATTTGAGTGAAATATCTTTTTCCAGCCCTTCACTTTCAGTCTGTATGTGTCCCTTGTTTTGAGGTGGGTCTCTTGTAGACAGCATATATAGGGGTCTTGTTTTTGTATCCATTCAGCCAGTCTTTGTCTTTTGGCTGGGGCATTTAGCCCATTTACATTTAAGGTAATTAGTGATAAGTATGATCCTGTTGCCATTTACTTTGTTGTTTTGAGTTCGAGTTTATAAACCTATTCTGTGTTTTCTGTCTAGAGAAGATCCTTTAGCATTTGTTGAAGAGCTGGTTTGGTGGAGCGGAATTCTCTCAGCTTTTGCTTGTCTGTAAAGCTTTTGATTTCTCCTTCATATTTGAATGAGATCCTTGCTGGCTATAGTTATCTGGGTTGTAGGTTTTTCTCTTTCATGACTTTAAGTATATCCTGCCATTCCCCTCTGGCCTGAAGAGTTTCTATTGAAAGATCAGCTGTTATCCTTATGGGAATCCCCTTGTGTATTATTTGTTGCTTTTCCCTTGCTGGTTTTAATATTTGCTCTTTGTGTTTGATCTTCATTAATTTGATTAATATGTGTCTGGGGTGTTTTGCCTTGGGTTTATGCTCTTTGGGACTCTTGGTTTCTTGGACTTGGGTGGCTATTTCCTTCCCCATTTCAGGGAAGTTTTCAACTATTATCTCCTCAAGTATTTTCTCATGGCTTTTCTTTTTGTCTTCTTCTTCTGGGACTCCTATGATTCAAATGTTGGGGCATTTAACATTGTCCCAGAGGTCTCTGAGGTTGTCCTCATTTATTTTAATTATTTTCCTTTTTCCTTTCTGCTTCATTTATTTCCACCATTCTATCTTCCACCTCACTTATACTATATTCTGCCTCAGTTATTCTACTGTTGGTTCCCTCCAGAGTGCTTTTGATCTCAGTTATTGCATTATTCATTATTGATTGACTCTTTTTTTTTTCTTTCTTTCTAGGTCCTTGTTAAACGTTTCTTGCATCTTCTCTGTCTTTGTCTCTAGTCTATTTATCTGTAACTCCATTTTGTCTTCAAGATTTTGGATCATCTTTACTATCATTATTCTGAATTCTTTTTCAGGTAGATTCTCTATCTCCTCCTCTTTGGTTTGGTGGGCATTTATCATGTTCCTTTACCTGCTGAATATTTCTCTGCTTTTTCATTTTGTTAAGATTGCTGTGTTTGGGGTGGCCTTTCTGTATGCTGGAAGTGTGTGATTTCTCTTTATTGTGAAGGTTCCTCCCTGTGGGTGGGCTTGGACTAGTGGCTTGTTGTTTCCCAGTTAGGGAAGCTTGCATTGGTGCTCTGTTGGGCAGAACTGGATCTCTTCTGTCTGGAGTGTGATGAAGTGTCCAGTAGTGAGTTTTGAGGTGTCTATGGATTTGGTGTGACTTTGGGCAGCCTGTATTTTAATGCTCAGGGTAAGAGAATTAGCATGATATGTCTTCTCTAGAACTTGTTGGCTCTTGGGTGGAGCTTGGTTTCAATGTAGGTATGAAGGCTTTTGGATGAGCTCTTATTGATTAATGTTCTCTGGAGTCAGGAGTTTTCTGGTGTTATCTAGCCAGTAATCAGTTTCCTAAGTGTTCTCCACAGCTCAGAACACCCAGAGAGGTTCACAGGGTTAAGTAGAGAAAGGAAGGGGGGATGGAGAGGAGATAGAGATGCCCTGGGGGAGAAAAGGGAGTCAAAAGAGGAGAGAGCAATCAAGCCAGTAATCACACCCCTAAACAAAAATGAGTACTGAAGATTAGATTCTTAAAGGTACAAAATTGATAACAAATACCAAAAAGAAAAGATCAAAAATCTAGAGTAGAGGTTAGTTTCTGACAAATACAATAATAATACAAAATAAAATCAATCACAATGTTATAGATATATGAAATTTGCTTTAAAATAGGATATTTTGCAAGGTAATGGTAGATTATAAAAATGAAAATTAAAGGAGTAATAAAGAACTTAAAAATTTTAAAAATTAAAAATATTAAAAAATTATAGTAGCAAAAATAGATCTAGGATTTTATCTGGAGCTGTTGAGAGCAGTGTGGGGTCAGTTCAGTTTCAGATAGTCCCCTGTTCCAGGTTATACTTCTTTTCAAGGTCTATAGACTCCTTCTAATGCTTAGACATTGCTAATTAGAGGATTTTAATTTGTTGCACCTGTCACTTCCAGAGCAGTTCCCTCTTTTTTATTTTGGCTTCCTCTGTTTGAAGGTCTTGCAAGTGTCTAGTGTCTGCCCTGACACAAGGGGGCGAAGGTGGTCACTTATCTAGGCTCACTTGTTCAGTCGTGCCGTGGGGAGGGAGGAGCTCTGCAAACAAACATCACTGGCATGTGTGGGGCGTGTGTGCAGTGTCTGGGCCACCCTGGGTTTGCCCTGCTCACAGAGTGTATGCTTTCCTGGTCTACACTGCTCAGGCTCCAGGTTGCTCTGCAGGGGAACTGTCCAAAGCGGACCCTGGGTTTTGTGCCCTTCCCAGGTCTAAGCCGCTCAGCTTCAGGTTCTCGGGTACTACACAAAGCCACAGATTGGGCTGGGCATGCATTTTGTGCCCTTCCCTGGTCTAAGCCACTCAGCTTCAGGTTCTGGGGTACTCCACAAAGCCACAGACTCGGTTGGGCCTGAGTTTTGTGCCCTTCCCTGGTCTAAGACGCTCAGCTTCAGGTTCTGGGGTACTCCACAAAGCCACAGACTCGGTTGGGCCTGAGTTTTGTGCCCTTCCCTGGTCTAAGCCGCTCAGCTGACCAGGTGCTTGGTGAGCGCATTCTCCCCAGGTGGGCAGTGCGTCTTAATCACCTCCCTGGCCCCAGCCATTTTATTTCCCGGGTGCACAGCGAGAGCGCCTTCTCAGGTGTGCCGTGTGTCTTCTCTGGGAGTTGATCTCTGGCTGCGACCCTCCTGGCAGATGTCAACCGTCCAGGATCCAAGGAAGACTTGGGTAGCAACTGGGAGCCTGCTCACAGTTTGGTGGAGGATGCGGTCTCTGGGGCTGAGATTGCCCCTTGCCTTCTGGCTTTGGCTGTTGCCCACCTGCCTCTCTGCCTCCAGCAGGGGGATGGGCTGGTCTGCAGCCGGCCAGCTCTCCTTTGGTATTCATCAATCCTTTGTTCTATGAGTGGGCCAGGCTGTGCCTTTGGATAGAGCTTTTCATGGGAAAGTTCTCTCTCTCTTTCTCTCTTTTTTTCCTCTCTGGCTACTCCACAGTTTGGGTTGCTACCTCACCTTAACTCCCTCAGATTGTCCTCAGGACATTCAGGCCTGGTCCTTACCCTAAACATGCAACCCTCCCCTCCCTGTTCAGCCCACACTGGCTGGTGGCAGAGTGAGCTTCTGGGCTACTTCTCCGCTGGGAGTTGCGGTTAGGCGCATATTCTGTGTTTTTTTTTCCCCCCCTCCTCCCAATTATGTTGCTCTCTGAGATTCCAAAACTCCCCACGGACCTCCTGGTGAAAGGATTACCTGGTGTTTGGAAACTTCTCCTTCACGACAGGTCTCCATCCCTAACTCTTTTGTCTCTCTCTCTTTGTTTTTTTTTTCTTCCATTTATTTTTATTAGTTGGAGGCTAATTACCTTACAATATTGTAGTGGATTTTGCCATACACTGACATGAATCAGCCATGGATTTACATGTGTTCCCCATCCCGATCCCCCCTCCCACCTCCCTCTCCACCCGATCCCTCTGGGTCTTCCCGGTGCACCAGCCCTGAACACTTGTCAGGGTGGGATGTTTATACAGGAGGTTTTTTTTTGTTTTTGTTTTTTTATTTATTTATTTTTTCAGTGGGTTTTGTCATACATTGACATGAATCAGCAATAGATTTACACGTATTCCCCATCCCGATCCCCCCTCCCACCTCCCTCTCCACCCGATTCCTCTGGGTCTTCCCAGTGCACCAGGCCCGAGCACTTGTCTCATGCATCCCACCTGGGCTGGTGACCTGTTTCACCATAGATAATATACATGCTGTTCTTTTCGCAACATCCCACCCTCACCTTCTCCCACAGAGTTCAAAAGTCTGTTCTGTACTTCTGTGTCTCTTTTTCTGTTTTGCATATAGGGTTGTCGTTACCATCTTTCTAAATTCCATATATATGTGTTAGTATGCTGTAATGTTCTTTATCTTTCTGGCTTACTTCACTCTGTATAAGGGGCTCCAGTTTCATCCATCTCATTAGAACTGGTTCAAATGAATTCTTTTTAATGGCTGAGTAATATTCCATGGTGTATATGTCTTTTATATTTTGTCCTACCTCCTTTGGAAGAGAATGGGCTGCCTTTCTGGGTGCCTGGTGTCCTCTGCCAGGATTCAGAAATTGTTTTGTGGAAGTTGCTCAGCAGTCAAATGATCTTTTGATGAATTTGTGGGGGAGAGAGTGGTTTCCCTGTCCTATTCCTCCACCATCTTAGGACCTCCCAGATTTTTTAGAAATTTTTACTGGGGTAAATGTATTTATACATAAAAAGAAAAGGCTGTTGCTCTCAAACCTGAGAAATAGGTTGTTGTTTATGCTTTAAGTACATCAATAGCTAATAAAAATAAATAAAAGACAGAATAAAATAGCTACAATTATTCTGTTAAATTTACACATTATCTATAATAGAGATAGTCAATAGTTATAGCTGATTATGAAAGTATCTACAGGGAACAAAATTAACAAAGCTTTGTAATTTTATAGATAATTTCAGTTTATATTCACCTAAATCATCCAATATATTCAATGTATGAATATATTCTATACTGCAGGTAGATTCTTTACCATCTGAGCCACTAGGGAAGTCATATATTTTATATAAATAGGTATAATTAAAACACTTGTAAACATAAAAAATATATTCTATACTGCAGGTAGATTCTTTACCATCTGAGCCACTAGGGAAGTCATATATTTTATATAAATAGGTATAATTAAAACACTTGTAAACATAAAAAATTTAGCACAATACCAAAACAAGGAAGCATTTAAAATCATAACTCTATAGATCTTCACTGACCCTTTGTTGCTTTCAAATCAATTCATCTGTTAACAAAAGTCTTCAGATTATACTGAAACACAAGATCCTTCTAGATCCCATGGTAATAGACAAAGATGTTAACATCTGAAGCATCAGTATCTTTTGTAGTTATACTACAAAGTAGTAGTTATTCCTGAGTTTCAAGTAGTTGCCTCATTAACATTATATGGTAGGTAGTGACATTACTTACAGATTATCTGTACACTTCAGACAGTAGGCACATGGGAGAATGTTGTGGGTCACTTGTTTGAGATAAGAGAGACATGATAGAAAAGAGTGTCTTTATTCATTACAACTTCAGGTTTCTGAAATTTTAAATCCTAAATCACAACATTCAAGAAAATAATGAGTACTGGGCAGAGTTTTAAGCACATCATAGTAGACTTCAAAAGTCTGCAACTCTGCCCACTTTTCTCCACTTACTAACACTGAGATCATTAAACACCCTCCTTTTTCATCAATCCAGATCTCCTATCCTGCTCTTCTTCTAAGTGTAGCTATTTAATGTTTTATCCTATGTGCATACTTCTTTTCCTTATTTCTTCTATTGCCTCATTGCAATAGCCATAATAAACCACATGGTTGGTCCCAGAATCAATGGGTGAGGAAATTAATCACTTTAGTGACAGGCAATTCATATTCACATGGCAAAGGGTTTGAACAGAGAAAAGGGTGAAAACCTGGGGTCACTACTGTTATCAATTTCTCATATACCCACTTGTATATGCATAACACAAAGCTTGATCCAAAGGAAACAGAGACCATTATAAATATAAACTCTAACATAGATTGAGAAGTTTTGAATTACAGGCTGCATTATTTTTTCATTGCTGTTCTTCCAAATTACTACAAATTTAGAAGCTAAAAACTACACAAATGTATTTTCCAAAGTTCTGTAGGTGAGAAGTATTGTCAAGGTTTTGCCCAGTCTGGGATTTTATCTGGAGACTCTGAAAGAAAATGTTTCCAAGGTTCACTCAGGCTGTTAACAGTATTTAGTTACATGCAGGAGTGGGTCTGAGGTTCTTGTTTCTTCACAGATTATCAGTCTGGAGCTTCTCTCAGATCCTTAATGTCTGCTGCATCTTTCATCATTTTTGTCCTTTCATCTTCAAAGAGAACAATGGCAGGTTAAACCCTCTCTGGCTCCTATTTCTGCCCTATTTTTCTTATTCCACCTGGAAAAAGATCTCTGCATTTAAAGGTTCATTTGATTAGTTTAGGCCCTCCAAGGTAATCTAGGATAATCTCCTATTTTAAGGTCCATAAATTTGATTATATATTCCTGTATATTCCCTGTATATTTCTGTGCATATTTACAAAATCCAGGAATTAGTGTATGAATATTTAGTAGATCATTCTGGCTATCACCAACCATTTGCTGACTCTCAAAGTTTCATGTCCCTCCCCCACCCCATACAAAATATGTTCATTCCCTAAATAAATATGTTTTAAATATGTTTAAATCCCTAAAGTTCACCTTCCATTATAGCATCAACTCAAATCCCAAATTATACCTAAATCTCATCAGCTCAGAAATTCCAAATCTCATCATCTAAATAATCTAATAAAGTCATCTACATCATGAGACTAAAGTTTTTAATATAATAAATATAACAGTGGGGCACAATTCTCCATTTATGAACCTATGAAATCAAAGTTAAGTTATCTGTTCCCAATATAGAGCAGTAGGACATGCATAGACACAATGACAGATATCCTTATTTTAAAAGTGGAAAAATGGATAAGAAAATGTTGTCCACAGTCCAGAGCATTTTTAAACTGAAGGCAAGCAAAATACATTATGTTTTAAGGCTTGGGAAAATTTTCCCTTTGTTCTCCACTCAGGCCTCTGGTTGCTTGGCTCCACCTTTGGAATCATTATTCCTTATGAAAGATAGCATATATTTAGTGATGAGTATTTTTATCAGCCTCTTTCCTGCTGGTAGAATTTTAGAGGCTACAGGAGACACAGAAGCTTTGTCTACTTTCGAGATTAATCCTATGTCTGTTTTGGGCTTCCCTTGTGGCTCAGATGGTAAAGAATCTGCCTGGAGTGCAGGAGACCCGAGTTCAATCCCTGGTTAGGGAAGATCCCCTGGAGAATGGGATGGCTAGTCACTCCAGTATTCTTGCCTGGAGAATTCCATGGCTGGAGGAGCTGGATAGGCTACAGTCCATGAGGTTACAAAGAATCAGACATGACTGAATGACTAACACACACACACACACACATCTGTTTTTATCTCTGTTGAGATAACTGAAAGACAAAGAAAGACCCTAAAATTTACATGGGATCCTGGTTTGACTGAGGGAATATGGAAGTCACATTCTTGATCTCTTTGAAGAATCTTACGTGTGACTGAACACTTAGACCTCTTGTCCTCTGGATAGGCTGAGAATTTTCCAAAACTTCATAGTCTTACTTCTTTTAGTTGAATAGTTCTTCCTTTAGTTTATATTATTCCTCTTGCATTTTACTATAAACAGCAAAGAGAAACTAGGACTCAGCTTAAACACTTTGCTTTGTAATCTCTCCAGCTAAACATCCAAGCTCATTATTCACAGATTCTGATTTCCACATGATCTCAGGACACCATTACACTCAGTTTTCTGACATCAAAAAAGAAAGGTCCTCTTTTTCAAGTTTCTAATAACATATTCTTCAATTATTTCTGAGTGCTCACCAGAAATGTCCTTGAAGTCTAAATTTCTATGGACAGTCAGTTAACAGAGATTTAGGCTTTCTCTAAGGTGATTTCAAATTTCTCATAATTCTCATTACTTCCTTCTAAATCAATTGGTGTGGCATGATGAATTCTAGGGACTCTCTAAGCTCATTTCAATTACAGCAAATAATCCCAGTAAGATGATATATTTCTGCAGTTCTAAGGAGTTGCTTGGTACATGAACACTGCCTGCCAGACTTCTGTGTAATGACTTACTAAGGAAGAGCTAAGAATTTATCTTTTCTCTGTATGTTTTTGGACATAAATCTAGCTGGCATTGTAAACTATGAGGAAGGTAGGAAATATACACTCAACAAATATTGAAACAAAACTAAAACTGCCAATCTGCTCCTCAAGTATGTGAGAAAAGCCATCTGGCTGTATCTTCAAAGAGTGTTTTCTCAAGAGTAATTTAGGTGAGAACCACTAGGCAAAGTGGAAAGGATGTGTCACCTATTCTGTGAACAAGATGACATGTTGTGCATCAGGTAGCAAGCATGTTGTTCATCAGATGCCTCTTCAGAAACAAAATTGGGCACATCAGGAAGTGTAAAGTAGGTATTGGGCATGAGGGAGAGAGAATGCAGATGGGTCTTATTTTTTAAATTCAAAATGAATAGCTAAAGAGTAGAGAAATGAAGATGGAATTTAAAAATTGTCAATTAAACAGCTGTTGCACCTCTTTATCATAGAAAACATCATCATTTCAATAAAAATATCAGGAAAGAGTATTGTCATTATTATTGTTCAGTCACTAAGTCATATCTGACTCTTTGCAACCTCCTGGGCTGTAGTGCACCAGGCTCCCCTGTCCTCCACTATCTCCCAGAGTTTGCTAAAATTCGTATCTATTGAGTTAGTGACACCATCTAATCATCATATCCTCGGCTACCCCTTCTCGTTCAGCCTTCAATCTTGTCAAGCATCAAGGTCAGTTCCGATGAGTTGGCTCTTCTCATCAGGTGGCCAAAGTATTGCAGCTTTGCTTTATCAATAGCCCTTCCAATGAATATTCATGGTTAGTTTCCTTTAGGATTGACTGGTTTGGTCTTCTTGCTGCCCAAGGGACTCTCAAGAGTCTTCTCCAGCATCACAGTTTAAAAGCATCAGTTCTTCGGTGCTCAGCCTTCTTTGTGATCCAAATCTCAAAACTGTACATGACTACTGGAAAAACCATAGCTTTGACTATACAGACCTTTGTGAACAAAGTGACATCACTGCTTTTTAATACACTGTGTGGGTTTGCCATAGCTTTCCTTTCAAGTAGCAAGCATCTTTCAATTTCATGACTGCAGTCACTGTCACCGTAATTTTACAACATAAGAAAATAAAATCTGTCACTGTTTCCACTTTTCCCCCTTCTATTTGCCATGAAGTGACGGGACCAGATACTATGATCTTAGTTTTGTTTTGTTTTGTTTTTCTTTAATGCTGACTTACAACCAGCTTTTTCACTCTCCTCTTTCACCCTTGTGAAAAGGCCCTTTAGTTTGTCTTCACTTTCTTCCATTAGAGTGGTATTATCTGCCTATCTGAGGTGGATATTTCTCTCAACAATCTCGATTCCAGCTTGCAATTCATCCAGTCTAGCATTTTTCACGATGTTCACTGCATGGAATTTAAACAAGCAGGGTGACAATATATAGCCTTGTCATACTCCTTTCCCAGTTTTGAACTAGTCTGTTGTTCCATGTCCCATTCTTACTGTTGCTTCTTGGCCTGCATACAGGTTACTCAGGAGACAGGTAAGCTCTGTTACTCCCATCTCTTGAAGAATTTCCCACAGTTTATTGTAATCCACACAGTCAACAGCTTTACATAATCAATGGAGCAAAAGTAGATGTTTTTCTAGAACGCCCTTGCTTTCCCCATGATTGAAAGAATGTTGGCAACTTGATCTCTGGTTTCTCAGCCTCTTTGAAATCCAGCTGAACATCTGGAATTTCTCGGTTCATGTACTGCTGAAGCCTAGCTTGAAAGATTTTCAGCATAACCTTGCTAGCATGTGAAATGAGCACAATGTTATGGTAGTTTGAACATTTTTTCGGCATTGCCCTTCTTTGGGATTGAAATGAAAACACATTTTCCAGTCCTGTAGTCACTGCTGAGTTTTCCAAATTTGCTGACATATTAAGTGCAGCAGTTTAACAGCAACATCTTTTAGGATTTGAAATATTCGGCTGGAATTCCATCACTTCCACTAGCTTTGTTTGTATTAGTGCTTCCTAAGGCTGATTTCAAATGTCAAGCTCTGGGTCTAAGTGAGTGATCACACTATCGTGTTTATCCAAGTCACTAAGACCTTTTTTTTTGTAGTTTTTCTGCATATTCTTCCCACCTCTTCTTAATATCTTCTGCTTCTGTTAGGTCCTTACCATTTCTGTCCTTTACTGTGCCCATTCTTGGGTGAAATATTCCCTTAATTATCTCCAATTTTCTTGACGAGATCTCTAGGCTTACCGATTCTACTGTTTTCCTCTATTTTTTCACATTGTCCACTTAAGAAGGCCCTCTTATCTCTTCTTGCTATTCTTTGGAATTCTGCATTCGGTTGGACTTATCTTTCTCTTTCTCTCTTGTCTTTTGCTTCTCTTCTTTTCTTAGATATTTGTAAAGCCTCCTCTGACAACCATTTTGCTTTTTTGCATTTCTTTGTCTTTGGGATGATTTTGGTCATTGCCTCCTCTACAGTGTTACAAACCTCCATCCGTAGTTCTTCAGGACCTCTGTCTACAAGATCTAATCCCTTGAATTTATTCATCATGATAAAGCATAAGCCACTGTATTTGTCATGTTAATGAAACATTTTAAAGGAAATTCTTTTTTTTAATAAGTAAGCTCATGAAAGACTCTAGGAGAGGCCATTTAATAGAAAAGTGTCAAGACTAAAATACTGTATCTTTGACATACAAATTCATTTATTTGGTTGCTCAACCAGTTTATTATTATATTACTTTTATTCCAAGAAAAAGTCTATTGATTCTCTCTTGCTTGTCATAAACTTTAAGATTCTAGTCTTTATTGTATTCCCCCAGTGTTGTCTTTATTGATACTTTCTGACACACCTTGGCAATCAGCTGTAGTGATGGATCTAGTCTCATGAGTCACAAATAAGCCATTTCTCTGCCTTTGTGGATGCTCTTTTCTGTCTGGAATGACATTGTCAGGCAATTGGTTTGACCTACGTTAAATTTTAACCTTCTTCCTCCAAGATTGATTCAATAATCCCAAAGTTAATAATTTCTGTTTCTCTGTACCTAAAGGTACAGTTTTATTACCTCTCTTATGGACTTATTGCATATTTTGAATGAAATATGAAACTAATAGGAAGGAGCATTGTCCTTGGGTTTAGATAACTTATGATTCAACTACTGGCCTCATCATGTACTAGCATTATGATCTGAAGGATATCTTATTTTTCTTCTATGTAAAATACAAAGATTAATGACTTTTTTGTAGGAACATTGAGATTATTAAATGGATATATAAAAAAGCCACTGCACCCAACTGTTAGTATACACTCAGTATACATGCTTTTGTTTCATTTATCACAGCACTATAAATATGTAATGTGTATCACTCTAGTCTCACCTGCATGTGACTACAGAATAAGCTTACACTTTATTTTTGTAAGCCCATATTTTTATGGCATGAGGTTCCACTAGTCTATTTCCTAGAAATAAGTCCCACTCAGTGTCTTATTCTGTTATTCCCTTTAGTTTCTAAGAGGGAAATGAATGAATGAGTCAAGCATTTATTTCACATAGGTGGAAGGTGTTTTAGATATATAACATTCTGGAGACCAGGGAAGAGTAAAATTTAATCAGCACAAGAGAGACTAGTGTGTTTACTATTTATCTTAAAAGGATAACAGGGCATCACTTGTGCACTGTGTCATAGTCAAAACATTCTAAGTAATCTCTTGGGAATCTCTAGGAATCACACTTCTCTTCCTTTCATGTTGCCTTCATACAGTGAAAGATGCAGAGGAAATATTTTCTTGAGCATACAAAAGATATTGAAGCTACCTGTCAGTTTAATAGAGAGAATATAATATTTTATAAAATAGAACTCAAGAGACTCTTGAATTTCTGTGTCATAACTTCATATTTCTTTCTTTGTACTACTATCTTTATGTGATCAAGTCAAACAAAATCCAACAAGAAATTTCAAGATACCTAAAAGGCAGTTTCAGAATTGAATAAGTTGTTACTAAAAGGGGTGGGGGGGAGAGACACAGGATTTGGAAGAAGAAAGAAAAGTAAGTGAAAATTTTACTTTAACATATGTCTGCCTACTCATTCCTACCAATTCTTTTCATTTCTAAGGGACTGCAGCCATAATCAAACTTAATTGAGCCATTCATTACCTGTCACTTGAGAAATTTCTTACTCTCTTTCATTTCAAACTTACTTTGATTATAACTTACACTTAACATATTGTTTAGCTAATGTCTTTTTTTTAATTTAATAACATTGGTCACTCTGGTAATATCTTTCAGCCTAATTTTATCTTTTTATTCTCATATTTTATTTTCTTTGACTCACAACTGTGACTGACAAGTTATCTATCATTTCTCTTTTCACAGTACACATTATACATAGTTTATTCTGTTTTCTCACATTTTAATAAAATGAATATTCTTAAACCAAAAGTAAATGTCTCAGTTATCAAACAGTCTAATCACTATTGCAAATAGTCCCTTACCACCTCTAGTTAAATTTAATTGCATATTTGTTCTTGTTCTCCAAATTTTCCTTGATATCTCACCTTCTAATTAACATCTTCCCCCTGCACCTTTTTCAATAACACCAAACACCAAGGGGAATTGAACTTGTGCTTTCCTTGGATGAGATACAAATACCCTGTCAAGCTCAAAATTCAGGCCTCTAGCCATTATTGACATCATTCTCATCATTATCTGTGAAGGGCTAACATGGAAGCTTTGAGGATTTGCAAAAGAAACAAGAATCTTCACAACTAACCCAGATGACCTAACACATAAGAAAAAAGCAAGAAAAAAAAATTAAGATACATATTTAGCAGTTGTAATTTAACAAACAGAGATGGTTGAGGGGAAAAAAAAGCATAATGCATAGAGACCTTTCCAAATGAAGATAATTAAATAAGTTTGCATTTAGCCTACATTAGATAGTGGTTTAGTATGGAGTATAAAAGATATTTCAGGTAAGTGGCTGAAGAATAGAGGCATAACCATGGAAACTCACGTGTTGTAGAGAGAATATTTTTATTTTCTTGAAATATGGGAAGAAGAGATCAGTGATAAAGTATACTGATAAAAATTGTTGCTTACAGTTTGCTGACTAGTGCTGACTTAGTAAGCTGACTAGTAAGTGTTCAAAATGTACTTGCAGGTTTTGTTAGATAACAGGGAAGGAGGAATTTTTAGGTTTCCTCCATAGGAAAAATGAGCAAATAGATCTGTGGCTTACTGCAGAAGATGTTTGCCCTCCCTAAATATATGCCCCTGGCAGTGTGTATTTTCATCTCTTCTCATCAAGAAATGGAAGGAATTTCTTCACCCTTTAAATCTAGGCTTAACTTGAGACTGACTTTAACAGTAGAATGCACAGAAATAGCATCATGTTAGGTTTGAACACTTCTATTCTTGTTCTTGGGATTTTATGGAGATACCATAAGGGAATGGCTATCTACCCTAGTATTCTTGCCTGGAAAATCACGTACAGAGAAGCCTGGTGGGCTACAGTCCATGGGGTCGCAAAAGAGTCAGATACGATGGAGCAACTAACACTTGCTTACTTGTATACCATGTGAGCAATCTCCTATTGAAAGAAAAGAGTCACAGAATTCACTGCCCTCATTGCCCCAGTCAACTGACAGCCAATCCTCAGAAGAACTTTCTGGCTGACTGGCAGCTGACTAGACTCATAAGTTAACTTGACTGAGATCAGAACCAGCCACCTGAGTCCAGACAACTGCTGACCCATAGAAGAGTAACTTAAATACTCAGAGTATTAAGTCTCTTAATCAGAAAATAATTTATTTCAAAATAAAATTATGCTGCATCAGCTGACAAACTATAAATGTAAAGTTTAAATGCCTTACTTGAACAAATATTTATATTCATAAATATATTTCTATAATACTATTTTATATCATGCAATCAGAGTAATAAATCTTTGCTCTAATGAAGCTTATATTCTAGAAGGTGTTGTTGTTGTTTAGTCTCTACATCATGTCTGACTCTTTGTGACTCCATGGACTGCAATTTGCCAGGCTTCCCTGTCATTCACTATCTCCTACAGTTTGTTAAAACTCATGTCTGTTGAGTTGGTGATGCCATCCAACCATTTCATCTTCTGTTGCCCCCTTCTCTTTCTGCCTTCAATCTCTCCCAGCATCAGAGAGGGAGGGATGCATAGTAGATGAAGAAAATAATCTTTATAATATCAGCTGTTGATAAATTTATAATATAAAATAAGTTAAATAATGTCACCAGGAATCACTGTGGAGTGAAGGGAAGAAGATGTGGTTTTAGTTAAGGAAATATTTTGAGGTTAAGTAACCTTATACATTACTACAGAGAGAAGCAAGATGGAACCCCACCCAAAATATGGTCCAGATATCAAGACCTCTGACACTCCACACCCCAAGATAATTTGAGAGAAACTGTATCATCACAAAGAAACTCTCAGAGGAGAGAAGGGTGAGAAGAAGAAGGCTTGGGCTGCCTTTATGAAGGAAGAGAATCTAGGTTAAGACTTTCAAAATGCTGAAGGGCAGAGCTGGGGATACTTTCCCCTGTGCAAGCTGGATATTTTTAAGATTTAAATTTCCCACTGGACCAGAAAAGGAGACATATGTGGACTTTCTTGTTAATCTGTCCAAATGTGGGGCAAAAGAGGAACAAAAGTGAAAGTTTTAAAAGAAGTCAATGTTCAAGCATGGAAAAATGAAGTCACTCTATATTACTGATGATCAGGAAGGACCTTTCTAGGAATGTGACATTTGAGGAAAGACTTAGAGGATGTGAAGTGTAGTATAACGAAAAGTTCCCAGTCTTTGATTCAGATTCCTGACATTGAACTTCTAAAATCCCTGGAATTTTCTGCCTGATTGGAGTGTCTCTGTGATACTTATGAGGTGGCTTATGATGTGCTACTGGATATCTTTATGGATTGGAATGTGAGACTACCCCACATTTTTTAAAATTCATTCAGTAAAAGTTTTTTGAGTAACCACTATGTGCAAGGCTAGGTGTTTTGGTTTTTGAAATGACAAAATTGTTTGTATATATAGGATCTGGGTTAGTCCTTGATAGTTCACCTGATTTGAGAGAGAAAGACAGAATTCCCATTCATGGCTCATTTAGGGAAGTAAGACCACAGATGATGTCTGCTTTCCATCCTCTATCAACCCAGCATAAACTTCAGGCTTCCTCTATTCAGTCATAAGTCAAAACAAATAAGGCTCATTAAAAAAAAGAAAAAAAAAATCCTACACAAACTATAGAGAGAGGAGGGAGGCCTGAAATTGAGTTCAGTCACATGTCTGATGATTTCATCAGTCATGTCTACAAAATGAAGCTCTAATAAAAACTATGGCCACTGAGGTTCAGTAGACCTTCCTGGTTGTGAACAAATGGGTATAATAATAGAAAGGTGATGCAGAACCTGGAGGCCATGGAGAAAGGGCATTAGAAGCTGTGCATTTGGGACCTTCCCAGACCTCACCCTATATATAATGGTTTCTATGTTCTGTGAGTCACTCTAATAGTTGAAATAAGAATGGTCTTATGGAGAAATGGACTCTTAACTTGTGGGTTCTGATGTTGAGTCCAGATGAAGAGTATCAGAACTGTATTCTGATGTGAAGGTAGGAGGAGACGGGGATGACAGAGGATGAGTTGGGTGGATGGCATCACTGACTCTATGGACATGAGTGTGATCAGGCTCTGGGAGTTGGTGATGGACAGGGAGCCTGGCGTGCTGCAGTCCATGGGGTCGCAAAGAGTCAGACACGACTGAGCAACTGACTGATGCACAGTTGGTGTCACACCAGTTGGATTTTTACCAGATTAAGAGGGGATGATGTTGTATAAAAGAATAAAAGTAGCTTCCCAAGCAAAGGGAACAAGAGAATCAAACACCTTGAGGTTGGGGTGTGCCTATGTCACTGACTAAAGAGGTGTAAGGAAGCTAGACGGGTAGTTCCTGAGATCAGAGAGGTAAAAGCAGATAAGAACATGTGGGACTTCGTGGCCTTCGTACAGGCTTTGCCTTTTTCTTTGAGTTAAACCATAGAGGCATGACAGACAGGAAGCATCTCTTGACCTAAAAAATAAAGAAGTGGCTTGTGTATTTGTGTTGTTAGCTGGAAAGAAACAGAAATATCAGTTAAGAATGGCATTGAAATAAGAAAAGATCATTACTTGGCCAAGATATTACTGATTGATGAGAAGAGTTCCAATTCCAGATAAATTTTAAAGAGAGAAGGGGAAAAAGAGATTTTCTGATGAATTAAATACAGAGTGTAAAGAAAGAGTGAAGATCCAAGAACCTATTTTTATATCTTCTAATTAAGCCCCAGTTGTTTCTGAGTGGTAGCTTCATCCTTCAGAAATGGCCTGGAAGATCCAGAGTACCATCCCACATCACCTGAATCCAACCTGGTCTATGCTGCCATTTTAGTATCAAATCTCTCATTTAAACTGATAAAATAAATCTGTTGTATTTATTCACATGTTTGAGGTGAAGCAATAAAATCAAATGACAGTCCCCTGTCCTAAAAATGTGTGCACATAGAAGGAATTGTTTAAACACATGCTATTTTTTTCCCCAGGGGACATATTATCAAATTAATTTTACTTCAAGATTACTAATTAGAAAAATAGTCTTATTTTGCTATTGCAATTAATTTTGTATTGGTTAGAAAAGTTGGGATATTATCATTGAGGTATATATACCCTACCATGTGTAAAATAGAGAGAGGGAACATGCCAGATAGCATAGGAAGCTTAGCTCAGTGCTCTGTGATGACTTAGTTGAGTGTGATGGGTTGGAAGAGGGTTTAAGAGGCAGGGGATATATGTACACAGATTATTCACTTCATTGTACAGCTGACACCAACACAACATTGTAAAGCAGTTATACTCCAACTAAAAATTTTACAGAAAAAAAGTTACGTCCCCATAAACAAGATTTCTTGCAATTATTTGGTGACATTAAGTTACTCTACTTATATTTTGGGAAACTTATCTCCAGTTATTGCAGCCAAAGATGGAGAAGCTCTTTACAGTCAGCAAAAACAAGACCAGGAGCTGACTGTGGCTCAGATCATGAGCCCCTTATTGCAAAATTCAGACTTAAAGAAAGTAGGGGAAACCACTAGGCCATTCAGATATAACCTAAATCAAAGCTTTTATGATTACACAGAGGAAGTGACAAATAGAATCAAGAAATTAAATATGATAGATGGAGTGCCTGAAGAACTATGGATGGAGATTCCTAACCTTGCACAGGGGGCGGTGGTCAAACCATCCCCAAGAAAAAGAAATGCAAAAAGGCAAGATGGCCGTCTGAGGAGACTGTCTGAGGAGGCTGAGAAGTGAAAGGCAAAGGAGAAAAAGAAAGATATAGCATTTGAGTGCAGAGTTCCAAAGAATAGCAAGGAGAGATAAGAAAGCCTTCCTCAGCGATCAATGCAAAGAAATAGAGGAAAATAACAGAATGGCAAGGACTGGAGATCTCTACAAGGAAATTAGAGATACCAAGGGAACATTCCATGCAAAGATGGGCTCAATAAAGGACAGAAATGATATGGACCTAACAGAAGCAGAAGATTTGAAGAAGAGGTGGCAAGAATACACAGAAGAACTGTACAAAAATGGTTTTAATGACCCAGATAACCACGACAGTGTGATCACTCACCTAGAGCCAGACATCCTGGAATGTGAAGTCAAGTGAGCCTTAGGAAGCATCACTATGAACAAAGCTAATAGAGGATGAAATTCCAGCTGAGCTACTTATAATCCTAGAAGATGATGCTGATAAGTCAATGTGTCAGCAAATTTGGAAAAAAATGCAGTGGCCATAGGACTGGAAAAGGTCCATTTTCATTTCAATCCTAAAGAAGAGAAATGCTAAAGAATGTTCAGACTACCACACAATTGCACTCATCTCACATGCTAGCAAGGTTGTGATCTAAATCCTTCAAGCTAGGCTTCAGCAGTACGTGAACTGAGAACTTCCAGATGTACAAGCTGGACCTAGAAAAGGCAGAGGAACCAGAGATTAAATTGCCAACCTCCTTTGGATCATAGCCAAAGCAAGATAATTCCAGAAAAAAAATCTACTTCTGCTTCATTAACTATGCTGAAGCCCTTGACTGTGTGAATCACAATAAGCTGTGGAAAATTCTTAAAGAGATGGGAATACCAGACCAACCTACCTGCCTCCTGAGAAACCTGTATGCTGGTCAAGAATCAATAGTTAGAACTGGACATGGAACATCAGACTGGTTCCAAATTGGGAAAGGAGTATGTCAAGGCTGTATATCATCACCTTGCTTATTTAATTTATATGCAGAGTACATCATGAGAAATGCTGGGCTGGATAAAGCTCAAGTCAGAATCAAGATTGCCAGGAGAAATGTCAATAAGCTCAAACATCCAGATGACCCCATCTTAATGGCATAAAGCAAAGAGGAACTAAAGAGACTCTTCTTGATGAATGTGAAAGAAGAGAGTAAAAAATCTGGCTTAAACCTCAACATTCAAAAGACTAAGACCATGGCATCTAGTCCCATCACTTCATGGCAAATAAATGGGGAAACAGTGGAAACAGTGACAACCTTTATTTTCTTGGGCTCCAAAAGTACTGCAGACAGTGACTGCAGCCATGCCTCTTGGAAGAAAAGATATTAGAAACCTACACAGTATATTAAAAAGCAGAGATATCACTTTGCCGACAAAGGTCTGTATAGTCAAAGCTATGGTTTTTGCAGTAATCATGTACACATCTGAGAGCTGGATCATAAAGCAGATTGAGAGCCAAAGAACTGCTGCTATCAAACTGTGATACTGGAGAAGATGCTTGATAGTCCCTTGGACAGCAAGAAGATCAAATCTGTCAATCCTAAAAGAAATCAACCCTGAATGTTCATTAGAAAGACTGATGCTGAAGCTGAAGCTCCAATATTTTGGCCACCTGATAGGAAGAACTGATTCACTGGAAAAGACCCTGATGCTGGGAAAGACTGAAGGCAGGAAGAGACTTGATCAACAGTGGATGAGATGGTTGAATGGCATCACTGGCTCAATGGACATGAGTTAGAGAGGGTGAAGGACAGCGAAGCTTGGTATGCTGCAGTTCATGGGGTCACAAAGAGACAGGATTAGTGACTAAACAACAAGTGAGCAAAATATTCTAATCAATATCATGCCTCATTTTTATGTTGGTAAACACTGCCTCACTAACACATTTCCTCCTGTGTTCCTCCTGACCCCCTCCAAACACACACACACACACAAATGCACGCACACAAAACATATATGTATATACAATCAATAAACAGAGGAGGTATTCATTTTCGATCAAATAAGTTAATGCACTTGGATATCTCAGTTAAACATATTAATACATCATGTCTACTGTAATAATTAAAAGAGCAAGAGCAGGCAAAATATGTTCTAGACTGTATTATTTCTTGATAATTGTATTCATGTCTATTCTCCTTTAGGAATTGTGCAGTGATTATGAAGAGCATTATCAAGTGGGGATTAAAAGAATAACAATAATTACAGTAGAAAATTTATATGATTTCAACATGACATATTAAAATTCTCATTTCTTATTTTTAATCTGCTCTAGTGTTGTATTAATACTACTCTTTATTAACATAATTTTGACTTTTTCAAAGCTCAAGACCTTTCTGGTTTCTTTCTTTTTGTAACATTTCTTAAATTGAATAATGGCTTTGAACTTTTCTAGAAGAAAGCCTGGAGGTACAACGAGAGAGAAAGAAATTTTTTTAAATGCCAACTTTATTTACTATTTGTGGGAAGTACAAAGTTTGAAATAAAACAAACAACTGAGTAGTTTTCACAGGCATGAAAATTCCAAAGGAAATACATGAAGCTAGGAATCAGAACTGAATCCATGCTGTCCATTTTATCCTTAGATATAATACTCTTATTGCACAGGAATGTTAGAATAAAATTAACTATGTTAGATAACATGTGTGAGTCCTTTGAAAATGCTAATGTGCCATATAAATATATTGTTTAATTATTCAAATCAGTATTAAGGAATTTATTTTATTATTGAAATTATCTTTGAAAATTCAAAGGTGTATGTGTTGTATCATATGTAGACAAACTGGGCAAGGTGCTTTGACAAATCCAATATGAAGAAACTGCCACTCGTTATCATTCACAATCAAGTGGAAAGACATCATACACAAAATTAATTTTTAAAAGTAGGATTAATTAAATGACATATTAATTGCAAAGTTCTAAAGAGAACAAGAATAGTGGTAATTAATTCAGAACATAGAACCAGTGAAGATTTCATGGGAAGGTAATTTATAGGGCGTGACATTATAAATTCCTTTATTACAGTGTCAAAAGTTTTAAGATGCAAATGTGGCAAGTATTTTTTTTAGGGCGATATTTGACTACTGAGTTAGGATGTTGGATAATACCAAGATGCCAAGAACTCTGAAGAATTTAGATTTTAAACCACTTGCAGAGGCGTCCCTGGTGACTAAGTGATTCTTCCAGTGGTTAAGAGCCCACCTGTCAATGCAGTGGACACAGGTTTGGTCTCTGGTCCAGAAAGATCCCACATGGCATGGAGCGACTAAACCCCTATGCTGTAGCTGCTGAAGCCTGCACACTCTAGAGCCTGAGACCTGCACCAGGAGAAGCCATCACGATGGGAAGTCTGCACACCGCAATGAAGGTAACCGCCGCTTACTGCAACTAGAGAAAGCCTGTGTGCAGCAGTGAAGGTCTAGGTCAGCCAAAAATACATAAATAAGAATTTTTTGAAAAAGCAACCACTGTAAATTAGCTTACTCTACTTTCAAGGATGCTGGCAGAATACACAAGACTCCTGGCTCAGATGCAAAATACTTTAATACTTATGGCATAGCAGGTGGCGTGTGCTTCATGCTCTTATAGGTTTCTCTTACATACTTGTGTTTCATAGGAATAGACTAATCCACATGATGGCTGACACTTGTAGAGGATTTACCTCCAAATTAAGAAACTTGGCCTTAGGGAAAAATCTTTAATTATAATGGGACTATTAGAAAATCTACCCAATCAGTGTGCCAGGGGAAGGCATTATCTTGATTACCTTGCATAGGAAAGAAATCTGTTCTTTCCCAGAGGGAGACACAACTTTATTATCGTGGCCTGTTTGCTTTACAAACTGCCTTGAGAACGTAGTCTGTTGCACCTTTATCCTTCTGACCTCATCTTTGCAAGCATCAGGGTCTTTTCCAGTGAGTCTGTTTTTTTGCATCAGGTGACCAGAGAACTGGAGTTTCAGCTACAGCATCAGTTCTTCCAATGAATATTCAGGGTTGATTTCCTTTAGGATTGAAGGTTTGATCTCTTTGCAGTCCAAGGAACTCTCAAGAGTCTTCTCCAGAACCACAATTCAAAAGCAACAATCCTCCAGTTCTTCACCTTCTTTATGGTCTAACGCTCACATCCATACTTGACTACTAGAAAAACCATAGCTTTGACTAGATGGATCTTTGCTGGCAAAGTAATGTCTCTCCTTTTTAACACTGTCTAGTTTTCTCATTGCTTTTCTTCCAAGGAGTAAGTGTCTTTTAACTTCATGGCTGCAGTCACCATCTGCAGTGATTTTGGAGCCCCCAAAAATGAAGTCAGCCACTGTTTCCACTGTTTCCCCATCTATCTGCCATGAAGTGATGGGACTGGATGCCATGATCTTAGTTTTCTGAATGTTGAGTTTTAAGCCAACATTGTCACTCTCCTCTATCACTTTCATCAAGAGGTTCTTTAGTTCTTCTTCACTTTTTGCCATAACAGTCGTGTTATCTGCATATCTGAGGTTATTGATATTTCTCCCAGCAATCTTGATTCCAGCCTGTGTTTCATCCAGCCCAGCATTTTTCATGAGGTACTCTGCATAAAAGTTAAATAAGCAGGATGACAATATACATCTTTGACGTACTCCTTTCCCGATTTGGAACTAGATTGTTTTTCCATGTCCAGTTCTAACTGTTGCTTTCTGGCCTACAAACAGATTTCTCAGCAGGCAGGTCAGGTAGTCTGATATTCCCATCTCTAACAATGTTCCACACTTTGTTGTGACCCACACAGTCAAAGGTTTTGGCATAGTCAGTAAAGCAGAAGTAGATGTTTTTCTGGAACTCTCTTGCTTTTTTGATGATCCAACGGATGTTGGCAATTTAGTCTCTGGTTTCTCTGCCTTTTCTAAAACCAGCTTGAACATCTGGAAGTTCATGGTTCATGTACTGTTGAAGGCTGGATTGGAGAATTTTGAGCATTACTTTGCTAGTATGTGAGATGAGTGCAAGTGTGTGGGAGTTTGACCACTCTTTGGCATTGCCTTTCTTTGGAATTGAAATGCAAACTGACCTTTTCAAGCCCTGTGGCCACTGCCAAGTTTTCCAAATTTGCTGGCATATTGAGTGCAACACTTCCACAGCATATGTTTTAGGATTTGAATTAGCTCAACTGTAATTCAATCACCTCCACTAGCTTTGTCTGTAGTGATGCTTCCTAAGGCCCATTTAACTTCATGTTCCAGGATGTCTGGCTCTAGGTGAGTGATCACACCATTGTGATTATCTGGGTCATCAAGATCTTTTTTGTATAGTTCTTCTGTGTATTCTTGCACCTCTTCTTAATATCTTCTGCTTCTGTTAGGCCCATATCATTTCTGTCCTTTATTGTGCACATCTTTGCATGAAATGTTCCCTTGGTATCTCTAATTTTCTTGAACTGATCTCTAGTCTTTCACATTCTATTGTTTTCCTCTATTTCTTTGCATTGATTGCTGAGGAAGGCTTTCTTATCTCTCCTTGCTATTCTTTGGAACTCTGCATTCAAATTGGTATGTCTTTCCTCTTCTCCTTTGTCTTTCACTTCTCTTCTTTTCACAGCTATTTGTAAGGCGTCCTCAGAAAATCATTTTGATTTTTTGCATTTCTTTTTCTTGGGGATAGTCTTGATCCCTGCCTTCTGTGCAATGTCATGAACCCCCGTCCATAGTTCTTCAGGCACTCTGTTTATCAGATATAATCCCTTGAATCTATTTCTCACTTCTGCTTTATAATCATCTGGAATTTGATTTAGGTCATACCTGAATGGTCTGGTAGTTTTCCCTGCTTTATTCAATTTAAGTCTGAATTTGGCAGTATGGAGTTCATGATTTGAGTCACAGTCAGCTCCCAGTCTTGTCTTTGCTGACTGTATAGAGATTCTCCATCTTTGGCTGCAAAGAATATAATCAGTCTGATTTCGGTAGACCATCTATTAACTTCATGTATAGAGTCTTCTCGTGTTGTTGGAAGAGTATGTTTGCTATTACCATTGCATTCTCTTGGCAAAACACTATTAGCCTTTGCCCTTCTTCATTCTGTACTCAAAGACAAAATTTGCCTGTTACTCCAGATATTTCTTGACTTCCTACTTTTGCATTCCAGTCCCCTATAATGAAAAGGACATCTTTTTGAGTGTTAGTTCTAGAAGGTCATGTAGGTCTTCATAGAACTGTTCAACTTCAGCTTCTTCAGCATTATTGATCAGCACATAGACTTGGTTTACTGTGATATTGAGTGGTTTGCCTTGGAAATGAACAGAGATCATTCTGTCTTTTTTCAAATTGCATCCAAGTACTGCATTTCAGACTCTCTTGTTGACTATGATGGCTACTCCATTTCCTCTAAGGGATTCCTGCCCACAGTAATAGACATAATGGTCATCTGAATTCAATTCACCCATTTCAGTCAATTTTGGTTTGCTGATTCCTAAAATATCTCTTCACTTTTGCCATCTCCTGTTTGATACTTGCAACTTGCCTTGATTCATGGACCTAACATTCCAGGTTCTTAGACAGTATTGCTCTTTACAGCATCAGAATTTACTTCCATTATCAATCACATCCACAACTGGGTGACTTTTTGCTTTGGCTTCGTCTCTTCATTCTTTCTGGTGTTATTTCTCCACTGATCTCCAGTAGCATATTGGGCACCTACTGACCTGGGGAGTTCATCTTTCAGTGTCCTATCTTTTTGCCTTTTCATACTGTTCATGGGGTTCTCAAGGTAAGAATACTCAAGTGGTTTGCCCTTCCCTTCGTGCACCACGTTTTGTCAGAACTCTCCACAAAGACCCATCCATCTTGGGTGGCCCTACACAGCGTGCTCATATTTTTATGAAGTTAGACAAGGTTGTGGTCCATGTGATCAGATTGGTTAGTTTTCTGTGATTGTGGTTTTCATTCTGTCTGTCCTCTGATGGAGAAGGATAAGAGGCTTATGGAAGCTTCCTGATGGGAGAGACTGACTGAGGGTGAAACTGGGTCTTATTCTGATGGGTGGGGCCATGTTTAATAAACTTTTAATCCAGATTTCTGTTGATGGGTAGAGCTATGTTCCCTCTCTGTTATTTACCTGGGGCCAAACTAAGGTGGAGGTAATGAAGATAATGGCACCCTCCTTCAAAAGGTCTCACGTTCATGCTCCCACACTCAGTACCCCCGACCCTGCAGCAAGCCACTGCTGACCCACGCCTCTGCCTCTGTCTCTAGTGCTGCCCTGAATGTGGGTTCATTGCCAGTTCATCCTTTCTACTATACTTTTCTTAGTGTTTGTGCCTTCATCCTCAAGCTTACCATCTCATGGCCACAAGAATCATGCTACAGTGACATTTGGTACATATTCACCTTAAGACAGGAAGTATTTGTGGGATGCATGTCCAGGAAGTATGAAATTTTCTCAGCTTCTATCTCATTGGTCAGAACATTGGAATAATGTCATCACCCTCTGCAAAGAGGTATTAGTTGGCAGAATTCTGGCAAATAAAACTTGGGTTTCCTTGGTAAGGGAATAGGATATATATATATATATATATATTCTATATATATTATATATATATATAATGTAGTCAACTAGCAATATCTGCCAAAAAAAATCTCCTGCACCCAGAATAAGGAGTTCTGTTAAGAATGATAAAAAAATAAATAAATAAACAAATTGTCTACAACTTGAAAAATGAGGTCATTTGAACAATTTTAAGACCAAAAATTAAGTGAAAAATCTTGCTCTTGCCTTAGGCTAGAAGGAACCAAGTGGATTTCCTCACATTCCTGCTCAGTAATATTTTCACTCACATTCTCTTTCTTCCTGCCCCATACCTTAAAGAAATACTTATGCTCAACTTTAGCAAATTTCTCTACTTTTTCACCAGATCCTATCTCTTCCTTACTTTTCAACCATTTTTTCTCTAGCACTCCTTCCCTTTTGCCACAAACAATCTCCTGATTGTTTCCAACAGCAAAGAATGAACAAGCAAGCAAGCAGATACCTTTGCTTGAATCTAATTTCCTGTCAGATACAGCCTCAATTTTTTTGTATTTCAAAACGAGTGTTTATCCTCACTACTTCCAACTACATTTTCCTCTTTTCTCTTAATCTCTTTTCCACCAAGTGTCCCTGCTTTAATTCTAACAGAACTACTATTGTCAGTATTGCATCCTATGATTTCTAGGTTGCTAAATTCATTGAACAATGCCTAATTCTATACTGACTTATCTTAGCTATTTGATGCAGTTGATTATTCTCCTATTTTTGATACACTTCCTTTTCTTGGTCTTTAGAACAAAGTACTGCTTCCCCTCTTACTTCACGGGCCACTCCATGTTATCTCCTTTGCTTTTTTTTTTAAGTCTTCTCCCTGGACTTCATAATGGTGCAGTTGTAAATGTTGTTTATAACAAGAAAACCCTTGATTAAATGAGTATCACAATACTAAGAATTCAGAGATGTTTAAAAGGATGCTCTAAAAGATATTCTAGGCTGTAAAAACATTTTTCACATCCTTCATGACAACAAATTAGCATACATTTTTCTAGCATATGTATTTTAATCCAGATATCTGGCCTATTCCTTTTTTTTTTTTAATTATGTCCAGTTCTGACCTCTTTCCAGTTTTCCCACAAATGTAATATTAAGTATGAGCACAGTCTAGCATAGTTTGGGTCTAACCTGGAATTGCTTTTGTGTCTCACAACTATGGCGTGAATGGTGGCAAACAGAATTCTCTGTTCCTAAGTCAACCCAAATGCACAGCTTTAATATCTATTCCCTACTATGTGGGCATTAATTTTGAAAGGCTGAATTCTGTTCTTTGATATCTATCTCACTTACCAACTTGTTCTAGAATTGTGCCACAAACTTTCCTTAGAACTGAACTTGGAGAGCTGGGTAATCTTTACACAAAAATTTCATTTCTGCAAGCTTCTTTTACTTTAAGAAGACTCCATTTATAATAATCCCTGTGTTAGTCATAATCACCAAGATATATCTGCAGCATTTTTAACTCTCAGCCCTCTGAATGTGTCGTGCTCAGTTGCCTTCTATTTTTTGCAATCCCACGGACTGTAGCCCTCCAGGCTCCCTGTCCATTAAATTCTGCAGGCAAGAACACTATAGTGGGTTGCCATTTCTTACTCCAGGGAATCTTCCAGACCCAGGGATTGAACCTGCATCTCTTGCATTTCTTGAATTGGCAGGTGGATACTCTTTACCACTGTGCTACTGTACCACTGGAAGGCCCAAGCCCTCAGAATAGAACATAGATATTGATTCTGAGGAAAATGTTAGAATGTTATATGTTTCCTTGAAAAAAGGTATTTGTACAACTATTTCAATGGACCCACACTTTTCTCTTAATTTTCTTTGTCCCCTTTTATTGAAAATAGTTTTCTCCTGCTGCTTTGGAGTTCCCTGGGGGCTCAGATGGTAAAGAATCCACCAGCAATGCAGGAGACCCAGGTTTGATCCCTCAGTTAAGCAGATCCACTGAAGAAGGGAATGGCTACACGCTCCAGTATTCTTGCCTGGGAAATCCCATAGACAGAGAAGCCTGGCGGGCTCCAGTCCATGGGGTCACAGAGTTGGACACAACTGAGTGACTAACACTTTCTCTTTCACTTTTCATGATCATAGCCACATAGGATTTTGCTTATGCTCTCCACCCTAAGATCAGGTACATATATAATGGGTAAAAATTAAATCACTCCTGTCTGTATAAATTTGAATCAAAATTCAGGATTAAATATATATATCTATCTCATAAAGAAACATAGAATAGCCAAAAGTATAAATATCTGTTATCCAGAAATCCCAGGAATTATGCCAGGTTCTCATTTCCCCCACTTTAGCTATTATTAGTGCATTAAATTGTTTTAGAGACAAAATAGTGAATAGTTTCCACTGCATCTCACAACATCCTTTTTCCCATCCTCATTTATTTTATGTCAGACTTTAGTTTGGGGATCCATATGGCTGTTTGGAGACTGACATGAACTTCTAGCCTCAGAATTATATAACACAGTTAAGCTGTGTCATTGGCTGAGTTTTGCAAGTCTAGAATATATCTCAGGACTTTTTGGGGGGAATATGGTGAAGTAAATATCCCCTCTTTCTAACTGGGAATAATGAAGAAGGATGTAGTCCTAAATGCTGGTGGCATTTATCTTAGTATCATAAGCAGAGCCTCAGAATGAAAACAACCTCATGAGGGAAGAATGATGAAAATATGCCAGGTCCACCTGTAGATTTTTAAGTTGTGTGAGCTAGGAAATTATCTACACTTGAGTCATATGAAATTATTAATTTGATCATTTTATCATAAAAAAGGACAAGTTTATTTTGATCAACCCAATGGACTGCTTAATTCAGAACTTCTATTACAAGCTAATAAACTGAAAAGATGGACACAAAATTCTATGCCTTTGAGCATTTTTAACTTTTTAAACTACTGCCAAAACAAATTTATAAACTAAATATAAAATTAGAAATTGAATTAAACTATAAATTAAAGTAAAATTATTCATTACTCAAGGGGCACATTGATACCAGTGGAGTCTCTGAGGAAAGATTTCAAAAGGAATTCTTTGGATATAGAGACGCACAGAAAACTATAGGAAGATGTACAGGTAAATGTATTATTCTTAATATAAATTTCAATTTCTTCCTTCATTTCAGGTGGCTCTCTGTTTATCACTCATTCTTTAGTTAATTAAACAAATATTTATTAAACCTTTCCCATAGGTATGGAGCGGTAAAAAAGAATGCACAAAGTCTCTAGCCAGAGTTATTGCCTAGAGGAATGAAACATTAAGAAAACAATTACAAACACACATACACATAAGTAGATACACATAAAACAAATAAATACACATAAAATGCCTTGTAATAATCAACCTGTTTCCACTTGAAAAAGCTCTCTGAAACCTTAATCTGATTCAATAGTCTTAGAACGGGCGTAGTGCTCAGGCTGGGTAATCAGAGAACCCACACTCTTGCCTATAATAATGTTTAATGGATAATAAATAGCAAGTCCTCTCAGAGTCTTTGCCAGAGCCAATCATGAAAAATATTCTCTTTTCTTAATAACTTTAGCTGTAATGAGGATTTATGCCTAGAACTTCTGGTAGCCATTTATAGACTACAAAGGAGGTATAAATGGAGAATAAAATCATTCTAAAAGAAAGTAGCAAAGATAGACAAACTTAATTATATATTTGAATTTCTACCCGAATTGTGAATAAAAGAAGTTTAGCCCTGGAACATTCAATTAAGCAACACATGTTTTCTAGTTTTTTGGGGTTTTTTTTTTCTGTTATTTTTTTTCTTCAGTCAGATGCATCTAAGTTCAAATTAGGGCTTCCTCAACCTAGATGCCCATCAGCAGATGTATGGATAAGGAAGCTATGGTACATATACACCATGGAATATTACTCAGCCATTAAAAAGAATTCATTTGAATCAGTTCTAATGAGATGGATGAAACTGGAGCCCATTATACAGAGTGAAGTAAGCCAGAAAGATAAACACCAATATAGTATACTAACACATATATATGGAATTTAGAAAGATGGTAATGATAACCCTATATGCAAAACAGAAAAAGAGACACAGATGTACAGAACAGACTTTTGGACTCTGTGGGAGAAGGTGAGGGTGGGATGATCTGAGAGAACAGCATTGAAACAAGTATACTATCAAGGGTGAAACAGATCACCAGCCCAGGTTGGATGCATGAGACAAGTGCTCAGGGCTGGTGCACTGGGAAGACCCAGAGGGATGGGATGGGGAGGGAGGCGGGAGGGGGGATCAGGATGGGGAACACATGTAAATCCATGGCTGATTCATGTCAATGTATGGCAAAAACCACTACAATGTTGTAAAGTAATTAGCCTCCAACTAATAAAAATAAATGGAAAAAAAAAATAAATGAGGGCTTCCTTGGTGGCTCAGACAGTAAAGAATATGGCTCCAATGCAGGAGACCCAGGTCCGATCCCTGGTTCAGGAAGATTCCTTGGAGAAGGGAATAGCAACTCACTCAGTAGTCTTGCCTGGAGAATCCCATGGACAGAGAGAACCTGGCAGTCTACAGTCCATGGGGTTACAAAGATTCAGACACAAGTGAGGACTAACACACAAAACGCACAGGTTCAAATTACTTGGATCGAACTATTGATAACTAACACATCTCTTTCTTCACTTGGGGATCTGCAGAGCATTGGTCAAAAAATCAAAATGCCTTTTTTCCCCTGGAAACCTTTATGTTCCAAGAGCTTCCTACATTTAAATCTATCAATGAATGTCATAGCTTGCAATGCAGCTATTTCTTTTTTATTTTATTCTATATTGGAATTTAATAATTTAATAAGTTATTAATTAAATAATATTTAATTATTGAATAGCAAAATCTCTCATTTAGTTTAATATACCTAGTACCTAGTACATGCTAGTGTTTATTTAAGGAATGAATAACTACTCAAAACATAAAATATATGATTACTGACATGCTAATTGATTTAATATAGTATATTAAATATAAAACATAAAATATGTTATATTTTATGTACTATAAAGCATTTAAATTGGAATTTAATAAGGTAAAATAAAACATTTTAGAATTATAAGAGGCAAGGAGTTTTGATTGATTCTATAATAAATCCTCAAATATGTAGGCTTTCTTTTCACAATTCACAAATTCCTCTCATAAATATTTTTTTCTCATTTTTGCTTCACAATAAACCTGCAGAATAAGCTAGGCTCCTATCTTCATTTTTTCTTTTTTAGAATCAGAAGCTGAAGTTTAGAGAGATTAGGTGACTTATTCAAAGAAATATTTATAGTAATAGCAGACCCAGAATCAGAAACTAGATATATATTTGTAAGATACCTTCAGTAGCAAAATCAAATTGGTGTATTTTATTTTCCTGTCACATATACTTCCATAGTCAGTCTCTGATGAATAATAATTTCTCCAAATAAATATGGATAGCAAGATCTTCTCAACCAGGGCATTTAAAAGAAGCATGTATAACTGATATATAAATAGTAAATAACTTCCTATTTATTTGTGATATTTAGCAATATTTTCTGACTTTGAAGGACGACAAAATTTCTATGGAAAATATCTCAAAACTTGTTCACAAGTTTAGATACAGAGATATTATTTGGAAAGAGTTACAGTGTATCTTAATTGAAATTAAATGGCAGAGAGGATTGGGTAAACTGAAAAAGGGAGAACACATATGAAAATGTGTGGCCTTGTTTTACTTGAACCAGTAACATGGACTAAGGAGAAGTGGGCAGTTTCTCAAAGTACAAAAATTTAACTTTGTACTTAATTCCCCCAGTTAGACCCTAGGTTTCTTATAAGCCCTTGGAGAGAAATCAGTGTTTAGCAGAATTAAAGAACCGCCTCTGGTGTTCTGGGGGATTTCTCTACTCTAGCAGAGGGAGAGCAAGAGGGACCGTGGAGGTCACAGTCAGCTCCTGAGTACTCTGTGGATACTGAAGGAAGTGGCAGCATCTGTGCGGATCACATAATAGAACCGCGAATGCAGAGCAAGCACGAGGGGGCAACAAAATGAAGATCAGCAGTGCTCTTGCCTGGAAAATCCCATGGACGGAGGAGCCTGGTGGGCTGCAGTCCATGGGGTCGCGAAGAGTCGGACACGACTGAGCGACTTCACTTTCACTTTTCACTTTCATGCATTGGAGAAGGAAATGGCAACCCACTCCACCGTTCTTGCCTGGAGAATCCCAGGGACGGGGGAGCCTGGTGGGCTGCCGTCTATGGGGTTGCACAGAGTCGGACACGACTGAAGCGACTTAGCAGCAGCAGCAGTCCCAAAGTGTGTGCGAGGCCAATGTAGGTTACTCCCTGTATTAAAATGCTGGATCTGTCCAAGCAGGAGCCAAAATAACAATGTGGATTTTTAAAAAACTATTTATTTCTTTGGCTGCACTGGGCCTTAGTTGAAACATGCAGGATCCTCGATCTTTGTTGCAGTGTGCAGCATTTTTAGTTGCAGCGTGAGGGATCTAGTTTCCTGACCAGGATCAAACCCAGGCCCCCTGCACTGGGAGTATGGAATCACAGCCACTGGACCACCAGGGAAGTCCCAACAATGTTTTAAATAAAGCAATAGTTTATTTTCTACCCATGAAATGATATAAGCAGTTATGGCGTGGATGGTGACTTCACAGCAGAATTAAAATGCCTATAAGTTTGTTTTGCTCTCCTTAGTGGGTGGTACTTGTCTATGTGGTTCAGACAGCTTTTTAGGTCTTCTACCATTTAACTAAATCGTGGGGCAGTGAGAAAATAGGATAGGAACAGTATAAAGTGTACCTTGAAATTTGCATATATCCTCTATATCATTAGATAAAACTTAGAAGAGAAACAGTTGCTTGAAAATTTACTAGGAGTCTTTGCCAAAGCGCCATTGTATAGGCAGTTTAAGAAGAAAGCTGACAGGAGCAGATAGGTGCAGGGAACATCAGTGTGGACAGACAGAAGGAGAGGAGACAAAGGCTAAGAGGAAGGGCAGAAGTGGCAGCTGGAACAGACATCTGACAGAGCTCAGGTTCAACGCACATAATGTGCGAAATGACTTTGCTCTTAGAAGCATCCCGGAAAGATGTTAAAGGGAAATATCTTTCTCTTTGACAGATGAGAAAAAGTAACCGATTTGTGATAGATACTTGGACTTTTAAAGCGGCACACTAGGTTTCACAAGACAACAGAACCAAGGAGTCATTTTAGGTATATGTGTATTAGAAACGTAATAGCATTTAGGTACAAAGCTAAATGATGCTCATATGTAAATATAATCACTCTGGAATTGTAAACTTATATTTTTGAATTGTCCTATTGGTAATATGTGATGAATATACAAAAATATAGAATATATGTTAAATCTAGGATAGATATAGGTTTGGGGTTGATGGAAAGAAGAGAGTCATCTAAAACACCTAAAAGTGAATGAATCTCAAGAGAAATAAAATTGATTCAAAACAAAGCTTGAAGATAAATTTCAACATAGGATTTAAACTGACACCTTTAAAAAACTGTGACCTTAAGAAAACTCAGGGTGTGAAATCCATGGAAGGCCCACTTATTAACTAGTATCTAACATGTATCCAAGAGAGAAGCTTTCACTTGACCTTTGGGTTATATGCGGGTCTCAGCTAGAACACGGTTCAGTTTTTCTCAATTTCCAGAAGTCAGGAACCATGCAAGAAACAACAACAATAATAACAACTGAGTTCAGAAGTCAGACTTTAAAATAAGCCAAAAAAATGCATTAAGTTCAACAAGCTGCACTTTGTATCTATACTGCCACATTCTTCTGACACTAGCAAAGTTCTTCACACTGTGACAAAAACTATTTCCTATAATTTGCTAAATAGGTGATGCATTAAATAATTCTCCACAAATAGACATAGAGGAAAAGGCAGTACAAGTTCCCAACAAAACTGACATGAGGAGAATCCACTCAACATTCCTTAGTTCATTCATACATGTATCAGTGGTCAATATTAAAGAATTCCCCTCTTTAAGAGTGACCATGAAGTACTTCAAAAGTTTCCACAATGTTGAAGGCCAGGTCAGTCTTATCCCAATAACAAATGCATGTTGTAAACTTTTGCCAGACGTTTTCCATACAACTTAGTAGGTAAGAGTGTATTATGGAATGCTAACTGTTAGATTTAATTTGTAATTTTAACACTTAACTGGTGTGTGATTTGAAGCAAATTATTTATATATTTTAGGTCTATTTTTTTTCAATTTCAAAACATTTAAAAAGTAACTTTACCTCACAGTGTTGTTGAGAATATTTTATGTGGTGAAAAACTAATCACCCATTTGCTAGCTGTGTAATAAGCAATGAGTTCATGTTTATATTATCATAACTCTCACAAAGAGCCAGTGGGGCTCTGTGTAGTAGGTCAGGATGAGAATCCTGTAGCAAACAGAATCCATGGTGAAGTAGTGCTTCAACCTCGCTGCAGTTAATTAGAAAATTGTGTTGCCTTTACATGGGCCCTTTTACCATAAGTTGTCCATATCAACTTTTACTCTGATTTGGCAATGGGTCCCAAAAGTTTGTCATTTCAAATTTTGTCCCAGTTTCCTACAACTAATCTTTCCCTCTAATCCATGAAATTCTGAGGCGGTAGATGATATTTGAAAGTAGAATTACATTTTTTCTAAACTAGTATACTTCTGATTCAGCTATTACAATCTAATTCATTGATTTGGATATTTTCCACTGACTTTTTTTGGAGGGGGGAGATATTTTCATAGAAGATTTATTTCTAAAAATGAACCCTGAATTAATTTTCTGAGGCTGCTAAGAAAAATCCTCACAAATTTGTGGCATTAAAAAATAGAAGTTTATTCACTTATGTTTCTGGAATCTAGAAATTTGAAATTTATTTAGCAGGACTAAATTTGTTTAGTGACCCCTCCATTACCCTAAGGGAAAATCCATCCTTTGCCTCTTCCAGCTTCTGGTAGTTGTCATGACATTCCTGGGCTTCTGGTCACATCACTGCCATCTCTACCTATATCTTCACATTTCTTTCTCCTCTGTATATGTGTTTTTTCCCTTTGGCTCTCTCTTATAAATTATGTGTAATGGCATTTAAGAGCTCACCCAGATAACCCAGGGCAACCTCCCTATCTCAAAAGGCTTAATTTAATTACATCTGCAAAGTTCCTTTTTCCAAATAAGGTAATGTTTACAAATTCCAGATATCAGAACTTGATATCTTTGAGTGCCTATTATTCAAACTACTATTGGTACAAACTATTTAACTGATGTGCCTGGAGGCAGTTCTTCAGGGTTAGGTATGGCATTCTGTCCTCATACTGCATTTAATGTGAGTCATATATTTTATTTGTTTGTTTGGTTTAAATTATCCAATTTTTTGAAGTACACATAGTTTTGGGAGTAAGTGTTATAAAAGTTGGGATTCCCTGGTGGCTCAGAAAATTTGTTTGTAGCAATTTCATTCACCATCCATATGTGTGATCTTTACCTTTAATATCAAAATGTCCCAGAAGTTACTTGAAATACTAAACTAGTATTTGTCTAGTGATGTATATCACGTAAAGGAACAAAAATGAATGTTTTGCTCAGTCAATCTTCAGTCCAGTTAGCACAAGTTGTAAAAGCTACCGGTAGAAACTTGTGACAGGTACAGGGAAACCATTTAATGTACTATTTTGACTTAAGACAAGATTCATGGAAAAATAGAACTGTTGCTCTAGAAGTCACTTTAAAAGAACCTTCCTCCTGGAGCTTCAAGACTTTATGAAAGAGAAAACTGAGTCTTACCATGATTAAGGGGTTCTGGAAGGTTGTGCACCCAATCAGAGGAAGCAGTGGGGCTAAAGCCAAGTTTTTGTGGTTCCAAGGTGAGAGCTCCCTCCAACCCTTGCTGGGAAAAGCTTGACACTTCATTAGATCAACTTCTCAATTTGTAAAATTGCCATCAAGGGATAATCCTGATTATTTATCAAAAGGTAGGCTAAGTATTATAATATTTTAAGAAAGAAAATAATAAAAATAAACACAAGAAAATTCACCAGAAATCTTCATCTAGAAGTTGCAAAAACACAGGAAAAGAAAACATTGTACTAAAGTAGAAAAAGAAAATTCTTAATATTTTCCACTGTAATGGTAAGAGTGCACCAGTTTATCTATTCCTACCAAAATGTTTGATTGCAGGGCTACTTAACAATAGATGGGGAAACAGCTGCTTAGCTAAGGGTAAGGGGCTATACAAAACATATTTTCAACTGTTAACTGATTTTAGTTTTTTTAATTGAATATTTTTTTCAATTAAAAAAATGCCAAGAAATAGAACACTTCTTATCATTGTTTAATTCAATTAGGAAAAAAAAAATCACACTGATGTATGGATGGATGTGAGAATTGGACTATCAAGAGAGCTGAGCACAGAAGAATTGATGCTTTTGAACTGTGGTGTTGGAGAAGACTCTTGAGAGTCCTTTGGACTGCAAGGAGATCCATCCAGTCCATCCTAAAGGAGATCAGTCCTGGGTGTTCATTGGAAGGACTGATGTTGAAGCTGAAACTCCAATTCTTTGGCCACCTGATGTGCAGAGCTGACTCATTTGAAAAAACCCTGATTCTGGGAGGGATTGGGGGCAGGAGGAGAAGGGGACGACAGAGGATGAGATGGTTGGATGGCATCACCGACTCAATGGACATGAGTTTGAGTAAATTCTGGGAGTTGGTGATGGACCGGGAGGCCTGGCGTGCTGCGTTTCATGGGATCGCAAAGAGTTGGACACGACTGAGCGACTGAACTGAACTGAACTGATTGCAATAAAAGAGGTCAGCTGCTCTCCTGCTTTCATGAATATATTATTCGCGATTGATATACAGTATTGCTGTCACTTATTAGATTAACTATCTGTAACCTCATAAATCTGAAACTAAAGGCCTGTTGAATTGAAACTAACATAAAAAGTCTGATGGAGATGAATGAGCTAGACAAATAATGCCTAGCAGTGCTTCTCAAAACAAGTTACACAGGATTCAGCTGGGGATCGATCTTGTTCAAATGCAAATCCTAGGTCTTGTTTCATGAATCAGGGGTGGAGTCTTAGATTCTATAGTTCCAACAAATTTGCAGGTGATACTAAGGTTGTTAGACCATGATTCAAGCTTCAAATATTAAAGTGGGAGATTCTAACCAAATATTTTACAACTATATAAGGTGACTGGCACTGAATACTTTATTCAAAACACTCTACTTCAATCCTTACTGTAATCTATAAATCAAGTAGATTATCATCATTATTTTACCCTTGAAGCACAGGGAGGTTAAGTAACTTGTCTAAGGCCATACACTATCAAGGAAAACATTCTCCCCTACCCTTCTAAGTTCTTCTTGCTGTTCTAAGAATCAAACTAGCATGAGACAGGTTAATAGGAGAAAAATCAAACAAAAGATTAATAGCATGTTACATGGGAGAGACCTGGGAAAAACTGAGTAACTTTTAAAAATGGCCAAAATCCTCACTTTACATACCATCTTCAGCTTATAACAAAAGGGGGTAGGGACTTTGGGACTTAAAAGAGAAGGAAGGCAATTCACAAGGAAATGGAAAATACAGGCTTAATTATTGTTCAGTCTCTTAAGTCATGTCTGACTCTTTGTGACCCCATAGACTGCAGCACACCAGGCTTCCCTGTCCTTCACCAACTCCCAGAGCTTGCTCAAACTCATATCCATTGAGTCAGTGATGCCATCCAACCATCTCATCCTCTGTTGCTGCCTTCTCCTCCTGTTCTCAATCTTTCTCAGAATCAGGGTCTTTTTCAATGAGTTGGCTCTTCGCCATCATGTAGCCAAAGTGTATGTCCAACGGTTATTTATATTCTTCTTTCTGAGATCTTAATATCTAAGGCATAGATATCAAACAACTTTCCAGGTCTTCTGTTTCTTCAAAAAAAAGCACAGTGTAAATTAATCATTATGCCAAGAAACACATTTCAGGGGGCAAATTTTACTTCCCTACCCAGCTGCTAAGTGAAGAAATTTGAACCCAAGGAACTCTGTGGCTTAAGAGTTTAACCATCAAATATTTTCTGAGGTATGCTGACCTGATAAATTATTTGGAAATTGGAAAACGTAGGGATTGCAGCTAGACTTATCCCTGGATATCTGCCTCTTAAAAAATGGTAGAGGTCTAATTTGAAGTGAATGACAGTTTAAATTTGTAGTAATGCTTTGATGCTTCTCTTGCTTCTCAAACAAATGATGAGAAAACACTGTACTATTATACCATAAATTTAATATAATATCAATATTAAATATATAATAGGAAGTTTGTACTAACTTCTTTATATATATGTACATGATATGTAGATTATAAAATATATACTTATGTCCAATGCAGATTTATATTCTTCTTCCTGATATCTTAAATATTTTGTCATAAATCTTTGGGATAAAATAAGTTACAACATTACAGGCTGTAATTTTATTAAAAAAATAACAATTTGGAGCTCTCTTTTATATAACTTTCAGCAATGATTAATTTAAATGACATCTGAAAGATGATAGTGATGTTATTTTTACTGAAATGTGTGAGGCATCCAATAATGCTTTTATTAGATATTATATTGTCTTAGGAGAATAAAAAGACAGGCCAAAAATTAGAATAAAAAATTTACAAATTACATATCCTATAAAGGACTTGTATCTAAAATATAAAAGGACTCTTAAAAATGAATAATACGAAAACAAACTAATCTTGAAAGGGGCAATAGATCTAAACAGACACTTTACCAATGAAGATGCATAGATGACAAACATGAAAAGGTGCCCAGAATCATGCCATTAGTGAATTTCAAACTAAATTGGATACTACTTGCCTATTGAATAGCTAAAATTAAAAATAAAAGCAAAACAAAAACCTGATAATACCAGCTGCTACAGTGGCTATGGAGCAACAGGAATTCTCATTCACTGCTGACGTGAATGCCAGATGGTACATCCACTTTGGAGGACAGTTTGGCTCTTTCATATAAAGCTAAGCATAGTCTAACTACATGTTCCAGTCATCATATACCTAGGTATGTACTCAACTGAATTAAAACCTTAAGTCTACCCAAGAAACTAAACACAAATGTTTATAGCAGTTGTGAAAAAAAAAAATGGCAGAAAGGAAAAATTGCAGAAATGTCCTTCAACAGGTGAATGGATGAACAAACTGTGGTACATCAATTTAATAGGCTATTCCACCATAAAACTAAATTAGCTACCATATGATACAGCAATTCCATTCCTGGGTATATATGTAGAAAAGATGAAAACACTAACTCAAAAAAAACATGTACCCCAATGTCCATAGCAGCAGAATTTAGAATAGCCAAGACATGGCTGCACTATCTTCTCAATCATTCTGTAAATCAAAAACTGTTTTAAAAAATTATCTATTGACTTAAATAAATGATAGTGCAAAGATTAGTAACAATAATGTTCTTACTATATGTTCATTAAAATTGCCGTAGAATTTTTGAAGTCCATTTATAAACTAATTCTGTATGAACAAAGTCAAACTCCCAGTGCGTGTGTAAATAGTAACTATTCTATTAAAATTTTTGCCCTGACAGAAATTTAATTAATTTAAAGCCACATTGATGCCATGGATGAATAATAGAAAATTAAGCATTCTGAAATATTTTGCATTTATATTTTTATTTTAAGCAGATTAAACTAGATCTGCCTGAAATAACAGGAGACCTGAGTTCCATCACTGGGTTGGAAAGATCCCCTAGAGGAAGCCTTGGCAACCCACTCCAGTGTTCTTGCCTGGAGAATCCCATGGACAGAGGAGCCTGGTGGCTACAGTCCACGGGGTCGCACAGAGTCAGACACAACTGACACAACTCAGCATGTACACCTGCCAAATGAATTAATAATCTCTTTCAAAAAATTAAGAAGCGTTAGAATAGTATTTTAAGACTACAATCACAAGAAGAAGAAAAAAAACAGATATTTCATTTAAGAGAAGAATCTTCAAAGTAAGAAAAATAACTGATTTCAAATTCTGGCTTCGTATGTCTTGCCAGCTGAGTGATTTAGGGCTCAGTTACCTAAACTTGAAGTTTTATTCTCCTCACACATAATGTGAAGATAATAATGTGCCTCACTTATGTATCTTCAATAGCTAAGTGAATGAACAGGCTTTAACATGCTGTGTGGTGTGTACTAAGTGCTCAATAACCAATCATTAAGTATTGTTGATATTACTGACAAAATATCTGATTTTCCAGATGAAGGCAATACCTGGGAGTCAATTAGTTCTGCTTTTGATCCATAGAATTTCACATCAGGTATGGGTTATTGCAGCAGTACTTCAACTTTATAGGTAAGAAAATTGAAGATTTACATTTGAGCACTTGCTCAGTGCCAGATAACTAGTTAATAATTGCTTGCATGCATGCTAAATCACTTCAGTCATGTCCTCCTCTATGCGACCCCGTGGACTTTAGCTCCCCAGGCTCCTCTGATCATGAGGGTTCTCCAGGCAAGAATACTGGAGTGGGTTGCCATGCCCCCATCCAGAGGATCTTCCTGACCCAGGGATCGAACCCGTATCTCTTACGTCTCCTGCACTAGCACCACCTAGGAAGCACAATGATTGCTTATGCTTAGTCATTTGTTCACTACACAGCTTTTACATTTGTGCAAGTCCAATATCTCAGGTCTGACCAAGCTGAAATTCTCTTCAGCTTGATTGAAGTTAGTCTTTTTTTCCCAATGTCTTCCCTTTCTAGAAAGCTTTATTGAAAAAGAGATTTTCCTTTCTGTCTTTAAAGTGAGGGTGAAAAAAAATAAATAAATAAAGTGAGGGCGATTTACTGAAACGACACTAGGGTAAGTTGCAGCAAGAGATTCTGGCTATAATTCTGACTTTCCACTTGCCAAAGAAAGTTTCCTTGCATGGAGAGTATTGGGTACTCTCATTGAATCATCAGCCTCTTCAAATGTTTATTGGGTGATACAGTAGAAATTATTAGTAAGTACATTTTGTGTGATTATTGGAAGGCTATAATAAAATGTATTTAATAGTGACATGAAAACCACAGTGTGCTATATAAAGTATTATTGTCATATCTTTAATACTATGAGAGGAAATTGAAAGCAGATTACTGTAAAAGGAATTCACTGGACTAATAATCATAGCCAACATAAGAGTGTACATTCATTTGAGGAGTAGGAGGTGTTTCAGCCTGTTGTCATTTTTCCCTAGTGTTATGAACAGCGGATAAGACTTAATTGTCATTTTAATTAAACAGCATAGCAAATTACAAGGATATTTTCAGGATTAGTGTTTGACAACCAGAGTTGAAAAAAGTGTGTCTTCAGTTCCTGGGTGAAAGCAATACATACTGATAAAAATAGAAGTATGCATTTTAAAAATCTTTCTGTTCTGTAGCACAATGTTGAAAAGATAGGTTTTAGTTCCCACTTTAACAATATGCCTTTAACCTGAAATGAAGCTATTAATGCAAAAAGGCATCTTTAAAGTTCAAAATCAAAGCAAATATATATTCTACAAGTTTTAGAGTAAGTATGAACTCTATACTATCTAATGTTGGTTGGTTGGTTGTCAGACTCTTCTGCATGCCCATAGACTGGAGCCCATCAGGCTCCTCTGACCACGGAATTTCCCAGGCAAGAATACTGGAGCGGGTTGCCATTTCCTTCTCCAGGAGATCTTCCCAACCCAGGGAATGAACCTGCGTCTCCTGCATTGGTAGGCAAATTTTTTTACCCCTGAGTCACCAGGAAAACTACAGTATCTAATGGAATGCTATTATCACTACTTTTCATCAAGACTAGTAGGTAATATATTTAGGGAGTCGCGAAATATGGCCCTTTTATAAATCTTGATGTAAGTCCTGTAAACAAAATGAACAGGCTATGTTTCAAATAGATGTCCCTTAAAGGACTCTGTGGACTTTATTTTATGTGTTTTATATTTACACTATAATTAAATTATGATTCTTTATTCATTTACTGTAACAAAGAACACTTACATCATTTATTTAAACAATGATGGAAAGAAAAGAGAAAACTAACTGGTCTCAACTATTCATATGTAGGACAAAAGAAGAATTTTATTTATAAAAGTTCTTGAACAGATAGTGATTTTGACATAGCCATGTAAGACTGTTTTCAAAGACCATGGAAACAGGATATATGGCATTGGTATATTTAAAAATAATTTGCAGGGTTCCTTTAAGGAGTATTCCAAAAGAACTCAATTAATGGGATTGAACCTGATGATTTGTAAATCAAATGACAAGTTCCCAAATTGGAGAGAGGGGAATAGCAATTAGCAAATTAACATCTATTTCCAATTCCTATCTATAAAGGTGAGAATTTGTGTCATGCTTATATCTACTTAAAAGCACTTCCATAATAGTGAGTTGACTGGAACATGCACTTCTAATGTCAAGCGAAAGACTTGAGAAAGAAAAAATGTAATGTAAATGTAAACACAATTTGGCTTATTTTTGGTCCTCAAGAATGACAATTTAAGAATGTAGGTGACAAGCTTAATAAATACTTAGATAATTGTAAGTAGAGAAGAACTTTGCCTTTGATGCTATTCTTTCACACTGGATTAATTTCTGGTTTATAGATCCAAAGTATTGTATTATCTTATCTTTTTCATAATGTCTCACTCAGTGAAAAGTTCTATCCTCACAAGCTTTTCAAATACATACTCTAAACTAATTATCTATATTTCCATAAAGGTAGGATAATGGTAGGATAATAACACTAGGCTGAGTACATTTACAGTTCAATACCATACAGTTCATACTGGGAAATGGTTTCCTTCACAATTTCCTTACTACTGAATAATTTTCTATTCCTTTCTGAAATTATCCCTTTATATAACTGAAGATTACTTTTTAGTTTGCAGTTGTGAATAATTTCTGGATTAATATTTTATCCCAGTGTAACTGATTCTTACCAGCCTTCATTAATGATTATTTAAAGTAATGTGTGTTCAGTGGAGTAAATGAATTCTTGTGAATTCTTTGGAAGACCAGTTCCTATAACTTTGAAAATGAAGTGGGAAGGTTGTGCTTTAAGCACATGTTGCTTTAATCCTACTAGGTTAATCACATAATCACTAGGTTAATCATATACATATGCATATACATATATGCATATGTATATATATATCATTATATATATTTGAAATTATATATATTCAAAATGAAATAGATATAGATATATATCTGGAAGTTTATTTATTGAGCAACAGTTTAAACCACAATGTTTCATTGCATTTGCCAACAATTTATGCAAGTCAGTCACCAAACATCAACTTTCTTAGAGGATAATAATGTATCCTCCCAAAAGTCTAACATTCATACTAAAAGGCCTTACTGTTCTTCTGTTACCTTCATTCAAATAAACTTAGCAATAAACATTCCTAAACTAGATGATCGATAGAGAGTTGGTGATAAATAATATAGAGACTTGTATAAATTACGGTTAAGGAAAAATACTCTTAGAAATTAATAGATGTGGTAAAAGGTACCGTGTTGCCCGCTGCAGCATGCTGCAAAATTTACTATAGAATGCGTGATATAAATTTGTCACAGAACAGGGAGAAATATAGAATCCAGCCTGCAGAACTATAGGCTCCAGGATTTGTTGTGAAAATGAACATTTTCAAAAACTCTTTTACAAAAGTCTAAATAAAGTAGGGAAAATTCTAAACACTTATATGAAATATGCATTTTCCTACACACAAATCAAATTCTGAGAGAAGAATTTACAAAGTAGGAAGGAAGTCATAGAACAAAAGGACTTATAGAAAGAACATGTTTTGTATGGCAAAATTTCAAAATAGTCAATCATTAAACTTTTTAAAATTAGTTTTTACTGAAGATATAGGTTATCAAAACTTTATCAAAGTATTATGTTAGTGGCAATAATGTTCAAAATCACTCTTACTGGCTAATGTTTCTTGAATGGAATATAAAGCAGATTTTTTAAATGGTACTTTATTTTATGTATAATCTCTGTTATATGTAAAGCTATTACCTTGATATATACACAAGAAAACTAAATAAGTTAAAATAAGTAGAATTTCAAATGGTTATTAAAACATTTTAAGTTGATTACCCCTGAAGTTTAATTTAATGGTGATGCATTTATTAAACAAAGATACAATGCTAACTTTATATCATTGCTCTAACAAATCATCAAAAACAGTTGCTTAACATAACACAAATTTATAATCTTGAAGTTCTGTAGGTCAGAAGTTAACAAACATCTTAGCAGGCTAAGATTAAAGTGTCCTGCAGTGCTGCTTTCTTTCTGGAGGCATGAGGGAAGAATTCTGTTTCCTTGATTTTTCCAGCTACTAGAGCTCTCTTGATGAGCAACTTCACTTTCACTTTTCACTTTCATGCATTGAAGAAGGAAATGGCAACCCACTCCAGTGTTCTTGCCTGGAGAATCCCAGGGACAGAGGAGCCTGGTGGGCTGCCGTCTACGGGGTTGCACAGAGTCGGACAAGACTGAAGCGACTTAGCAGCAGCAGCAGCAGCAGAGGCCTCTTGTATTTCTTGCCTTATGGCCCCTTCCTTCATCTTCAGATTCAGCCATCACTCTGACTTAACTTATGCTTCAGGGTTCCATTTTTAGAACCCTGTAATTACAGTGGGCCTACCACAGATGGGCTTCCCTGGTGGCTCAGAGAGTAAAGAATCTGCCTGCAATGCAGGAGACAGGGGTTCAACCCCTGAGTTGGGAAGATCCCCTGGGGAAGGAAATAGCAACCCACTGCAGTATTCTTGCCTGGAAATCCCAAGGACAGAGGAGCCTGGTGGCTACAGTTCATGGGGTCACAAAAGTCAGACACAACTGAGTCACTAACACACCATAGATACTCCAGGATAATCTTCTTATTTTATAAACACTTGATTGGCAAACTTAATTCCATCTCCAACCTAGATTCCTCTTTGCCATTTAACATAAGTTTATGTTCTGGAATTAGGATATGAGTCTCTTTGAGAGGCCATTATTCTGCCTATCACACACACACACACACCACACACACACACATATGTAGAGAGAGTTTCACAATTTACAATGAGTTTCATTTATGGACAAAGCATTCTTCAAAAATATCTAAATTTGCAGAGTCTCATAATTATTATAATATTTTAATAAATAAGATTATATTATATATATATATAATTATATATAAAATATATAAATATATCAAATATATAATATATATTCTATAATATTAATATTATAATATTAAATAAATAATATTTAATATAAATATTAGAATATAATAATATATTATTATTCTTATAATAAATAAGGAGTAAAAGGACATACAATGCTTTATTTGTATTCCATTAAAAAATTATTGGATAGTGGCTTTACTTTCCTATTTATTGAAGATTTAGTTAGAAAAACAAAAATGGGAGTGAAAGAATGCTATCGTATAATACAGTATGTGTGGATGTACATATATATGTATATGAGATATACATATATGATAGAAGTCATGTGGCTGAAAATTAAGGAGAATGTAGAAAAAGTGGCATTCTACAATCTTCTTGAACTGCACATTGCTTTTACAAATCCAAAAGACTTGAGGATTTATGCTTCCTATCCTGCCCTGGTTCTATTCTGAAATGCACTCAGTACTATCCCCTTATCATTTTTAGCTGCTGTTTCTCTTCCATATGTGTGCCAGTTTGGGAGATTAGACATCTAGGACTAAAATAAATACAGAATAAATCAACTGCTGTTCCCATAGTGTCCTGGAGTCAAATTTAAAAACTACAATTATGAAATAGTATACTAAATTGATGTCTCATGTATAATACCTCTTACTTCTCTTTCCAATAATATTATCATATCTAAATATATCTAGATAACATTTGATCACTTTCTTTCTCAAGTACATTCCTCATAATATTTTAATACTTTAGTCTACGCCTGACTAGTTGAGAGGGCAAGGTCTAGTGTTTGAACTGTGAATATTGACATCCACCATATACTGCTTACCACTTTTCTATGGTAAAAATCATTGTGAAAATACCATAAAAGTTCATCTTCATCATCTGATGCTCAGACAGAATTAAACATAATAATTTAAACTAAGTAGATAAATATCTATTTAATGAAAATAGAGAAGACTTTCATTTTTCCCCATAATGGTTTATAATATGGTGCAAAGTAAGGTAGCATGAGCTAGGATATCAAGATAGGAGTTTTGAATGGGAATTGGAGAAAAGAAATCAGATTCAAGGATTAGCAGTAACTGAATTTACTCCAAAGACAAGTAAATAAAACACTGTTTCTTTCAAAAAGCATCTATCCCTATCTATCTATCTACCTATCTATCTATCATCTCTGTCTCTCTCTATCTATCTAGTATAAAGTTTGGCTACATGCCTCAAAACAATTTCTATAAGATTTAGTAAGTCTACAATCTCTAATCTGACTTGGTAACATACTTTAGCCATTTTGTCATCACAAAGGTTAAAGTATTCATTGTTGTGTTCATTATACTAACTTTGATTTTTCAGTTGTCTGACTTGCTAAATCCTACTGTTCTTCTTACTTAGTATCAGAAACAGTACCATGTGAGACAAAATACACAGGAGGAAACTCTGATTTTACAAGTTGCCCTGATGACCCAAGAGTTGTGATACTGTGGATAACATAGAACTCCATTTATAGTTTGCAGTCAAATTTTAAGTACTGAGAGGGTCAGAAAAATAACTATAAAAATAGCAAGTAAGCCATCATAGTTGTTGTGTCATATCTGCTTAAGACAAAAATTGAAAGTTTTACTAATTTTAATAAAAACTGAACTGTAATCTCTTCTATCCATGAAACAGCATAAGATCGGATAGCTTTATGCCTGTTAAAAGACAAACCTTTCTTATTCCAGGACAAAACAGACCATTTAACTAATATAACAAGAAGGCTCTATATTTTCTGTCCAGAACAATTTTCTATTTTCTGTTAAAAAGTATTATTGTTTAAATCCATATGCTACTATTTAGGTCAGGAGTTCGTGATCCTGAAAAAGTATGTGTGGTGCTAATTACATGTGGAATTTTCAATAGTGAAGTTTCTTGGTTTCCAAGCAAAGATTTTCATTCAGTAAATTAGTTCACTGAGCATTTACTTATGACAAACAGTGTTCCAGGCACCTGAAATATATCAGACAACAAAAAAGAAAAAAAGTTATATGTGTATATATTTATAGAATATATATTTTAATGAAAAAGAGGGATAATAAATACAATTGAGAAGATAATATAAAGTATAAAATAATATTATGAAAAAAAATCAGATCAGAGGGAATGGGAGGTATTTTAACTTAAATAGTTTACCAGGTAGGCCTCCTTGAGATGAAAGTCTTACAAATAACTTGGGGGATAATGTAAACAAAATTACTAAATAAGAGGCTTGTACAGTAGTCATAAGGAATAGCAACAAGGTTAGTGATTGGAACAGAATATGTGAAGGAGAGATAAGTTAAAAAAAAAAATGAGGACAAAAGCTGCCACGGATTTTGGGTAAGGGACCTATGAATATGTATTTTAAGCAGTAACAATGATTCTGAAATGACAGATTGAAGAAGTATCCTATCTTATATGTTTTATTAAACTTTTCTAGTAACAAGTATTAATTTCCATTTACAAAGAGATGGATTAATATAACAAAAAGAGGAAGGAAACATCTGACATCACAGAAATATTATTTAAAAACTAAACATTTCTGGGACTGTATAAATAATATGTAAGAGAGGAAAATATGGACTGTTTCTGACCTGTTAATCGAGATGTTGGACTATGTCCAATGATATTGAAAAATATGCTGAATGTTGAAAAATAGTCTGAGAATAAAGGCAATAATTATGAAGGAAAAATTTGGAAACAGTGTGATGCTATTCTCAAAAATCTGACATACAAAAGGACCTTTCAGCAACTATAGACATTTCCATACTTTTATTATTAAGTTGCTAAGTAGTAGTCATCCTACATTATCAGCATAATCCCATTCATCCTTCAAAATCAGGTCCAACTCTAATATTTTCCATCTTGCTTAATACTACCATGAAAAATATTTGAAATTAGCCAGAACAATCCCTAAATCTCATTCCACCCACAACTTCTAAAAGACTACTAAATTCTTTCAACACTGATCAATATGCTGGATCTGTCTGCTCTCCATTGCACTGCTCTAGATCTGAGTGTTATCACCTTGCATCTGCACTATTAAAAAATAGTTTACGTTTATTCCTGCCCTCCATAACCATCCATTACCAATTACTTATATCTTAGAGTCTTCTAAGTGACAGATCTCCCCATGCTATTTCTCTTTCCCTAAAGCCCTTTTTTGAGTTGCTATCAACTGCAGAACTCATACTTTTTTGTAAGGCAAAATGCTCCTATAGGTTATAAAATCTGCTTATCCTCTAGCTTTCTCACAATGTCCATCCTCTTTCCACTGTATCGTTCAGCCATGCCAAATTGGCCCTTTTCTCAATGAGTCATCTGATCTCATGCTTGCATGCCCTTATAGAAGAAAACCTCTCTTCTTAGAATTCTTTTCAGTCATTTATCTCTATGGTAAACTAAAACAACATTCAAGAATTCAAGATTCAACTCAGACATTATATTTTCAAAGAGTCAATCACTTCCTCCTTTAGATTTACACTTTACATATCTCCAAAATAGGGCTTTATCACAAATTACTAACATTATAGCTTTCATGTTGGCATTATTAAATAATAGCATTTTTTATTTTTATAATTTGAAGCATACTTTCTTAGCATTCTTTCTATTTCTGTGGTTAATTGAGTCCTGGAAAAGTTAATGTAATAAATATTTGAAGGGAGATGGATGACAAGAAAGAGAGCAAAGAAGGATAGATGTCAGCACATTGATATTTATGGCTTTGTCTTTTTGAGGGCAACTGTTGTATCTTTCCAGTTATATGTCCATATTTTGAAATGGTTATCTCAAATGTAAAATAGAACTTACATACACAGTGTGAAAATATGTCCAGCTTTATATTTTCAACTGACAATAAATTATCTAGGTTATAAGGAAAAAGTGAAGCTTAGAGTTTTTCTCCCCCAGTGTCAATGCAATCTATTAAAGTGTGCATGGACAGACAGAGCATTCTAGGCACTTCTGAATTGTGATGCTACAAATCCCAATTAACCTTACTTTACTCTTCAAATTTGAGTGCTTATAACTTAATCCTAGCTGAAGAAGAAAATTTATTATAAAATAAAAATATAGAAAATTAACACATAAAAAATTGAGTCATAAAAATAAAGAAATTATTTTTATGAATTCTTCAACATTTCTGACATAGCTGAGACTTATTGTAGGTATCTTTTTATTCAAACTTAAACTTTTTATTTTGTATTGGGGTATAGGCAGTTAACAGTGTTGTGGTAGTTTCAAGTGGACAGTGAAGGGACTCAGTCATACATACACATGTATCCATTCTCCCCCAAAACCCCTCCCATCCAGGCTGGCACACAACAGTGAGTAGAGTTCCATGTGCTATACAATAGGTCCTTGTTAGCTATCCATTTCAAATGCAGCACTGTGTACATGATCTTCCCAATTCCTGAGCTGTCCTGTTACCTGGCAACTGTAAGTCCATTTTCCAAGTGTGTGAGTCTTTTTCTACTTGGTAAGTAAGTTCATTTGTATCACTTCTTTCTAGATTCCACATATAAGGGATGTCATACGATATTTCTCCTTTAATGTCTGACTTACGTCACTCTGTAACACTCTCCAGGTCCATCCACATTGCTGCAAATGGCATTATCTCATTCTTTATTATAGTTGTATTATAAGTGAATTGTATGTATGTACTATATCTTCTTCATCATTCTTTATCTTCTTTATCCATTTCACTGTTGATGGACATTTAGGGTGCTTCCATGTCTTGGCTATTGTAAACAGTGCTGCAATGAGCATTGGGGTGCATGTATCATTTCAGATCAGGTTTTTGTCTGGATATATGCCCAGGAGTGGGATTACAGGGTCATAAGGTAGCTCTATGTTTAGCTGTTAAAGGAACCTGCATACTGTTTTCCACAGTGGCTGTACCAGTTTACATTCCCACCAACAGTGTAGGAGCATTCCCTTCTCACCACACCCTCTTCAGTATTCGATGCTTGTGGGTTTTTTGATGATAGCTATTCTGACTGGTAGTAGATGATATCTCATTATAGTTTTGATTTGCATTTCACAAAAAAATAACTAGCAATGTTGAACATCCATTCTTGTGTCTGTTGGCTATCTGTATGTCCTCTTTGGAGAAATGTCTGTTCAGGTCTTCGGCCTACTCTTTGAGTGGGCTCTCTGTTTTGATGCTGTTAAGTATCATAAGCTTTTTATAAATTTTGGAAACTAAAACCTTATCTTTTGGCTAAGATTAAGTGTAGTATCTGTTCTTATCAGTTTATTGTATGTTTCTAGGGGGAGAAGTGTCCTGTTCCAAAATCAATTTGTCTTGATTGGACAGAACTGATTATCAGAAAGTCTTTTTGAAACCAGCCTCTTCTTTTTTATTTGCCATCTAAAGTAATATTCAGTCAATAACCTCAGTTCAGTTCAGTTGCTCAGGAGTGTCTGTCTCTTTGCGACCACATGAATCACAGCACACCAGGCGTCCCTGTCCATCACCAACTTCCAGAGTCCACCCAAACCCAAGACCATCAAGTCGATGATACCACCAAACCATCTCATCCTCTATCATCCTCTTCTACTCCTGCCCTCAATCTTTCTCAGCATCAGGGTCTTTTCAAATGAGTCAGCACTTCGCATCAAGTGGCCAAAGTACTGAAGTTTCAGCTTCAACATCACTCCTTCCAATGAACACCCAGGACTGATCTCCTTTAGGATGGACTTGTTGGATCTCCTTGCAGTCCAAGGGACTCTCAAGAGTCTTCTCCAACACCACAGTTCAAAAGCATGAATTTTTTGGCGCTCAGCTTTCTTCACCATCCAACTCTCACATCCATACATGACCACTGGAAAAACCATAGCCTTGACCAGATGGACATTTGTTGGCAGAGTAATGTCTCTGCTTTTTAATATGCTGTCTAGTTTGGTCATAACTTTCCTTCCAAGGAGCAAACGTCTTTTAATTTCATGGCTGCAGTCACCATCTGCAGTGATTTTGGAGCCCAGAAAAATAAAGTCAGCCACTGTTTCCACTCTTTCCCCATCTATTTGCCATGAAGTGATGGGACCGGATGCCATGATCTTTGTTTTTTGAATGTTGAGCTTTAAGCCAACTTTTTCACTCTCCTCTTTCACTTTCATCAAGAGGCTCTTTAGTTCTTCTTCACTTTCTGCCATAAGAGTGGTGTCATCTCCATATCTGAGGTTATTGATATTTCTCTGGGCAATCTTGATTCCAGCTCGTGCTTCCTCCAGCCCAGCGTTCCTCATGATGTACTCTGCATATAAGTTAAATAAGCAGGATGACAATATACAGCCTTGACGTACCCCTTTTCCTATTTGGAACCAACCTGTAGTTCCATGTCCAGTTCTAACTGTTGCTTCCTGACTGCATACAGGTTTCTCAAGAAGCAGGTCAGGTGGTCTGGTATGCCCATCTCTTTCAAAATTTTCCACAGTTTTTTGTGATCCACATAGTCAAAGGCTTTGGCATAGTCAATACAGCAGAAATAAATGTCTTTCTGGAACTCTCTTGCATTTTCGATGATCCAGCAGATGTTGGCAATTTGATCTCTGGTTCCTCTGCCTTTTCTAAAACCAGATTGAACATCTGGAAGTTCACGATTCACATACTGCTGAAGCCTGGTTTGGAGAACTTTGAGAATTACTTTACTAGCGTGTGAGATGAGTGCAATTGTGCAGTAGTTTGAACATTCTTTGGCATTGCCTTTCTTTGGGATTGGAATGAAAACTGACCTTTTCCAGTCCTGTGGCCACTGCTGAGTTTTCCAAATTTGTTGGCATGTTGAGTGCAGCACTTTCACAGCGTCATCTTTCAGTATTTGAAATAGCTCAACTGGAATTCCATCACCTCCACTAGCTTTGTTCAGAGTGATGTTTCCTAAGGCCCACTTGACTTCACATTCCAGGATGTCTGGCTGTAGCGGAGTGCTCCACCATCATGATTATCTGGGTCGTGAAGGTATTTTTTTGTACAGTTCTGTGTATTCTTGCCACCTCTTCTTAATATCTTCTGCTTCTGTTAGGTCCCTACCATTTCCATCCTTTATTGAGCCCATCTTTGCATGAAATGTTCCCTTGGTATCTCTAATGTTCTTGAAGAGATCTCTAGTCTTTCCCATTCTATTGTTTTCCTCTATTTCTTTGCATTAATTGCTGAGGAAGGTTTCCTTATCTCTCCTTGCTGTTTTTTGAAACTCTGCATTCAAATGGGTATATCTTTTCTTTTCTCCTTTGCTTTTCACTTCCTTTCTTTTCTCAGCTATTTGTAAGGCCTCCTTAGACAACCATTTTGCTTTTTTACATTTCTTTTTCTTGGCGATGGTCTTGATTCCTGTCTCCTGTATAATGTCACGAACCTCCGTCCATAGGTCATCAGGCACTCTGTCTATCAGATCTAGTCCCTTAAATCTATTTCTCACTTCCACTGTATAGTCATAAGGGATTTGATTTAGGTCATACCTGACTGGTCTAGTGGTTTTCTCCATTTTCTTCAATTTCAGTATTTGGCAATAAGGAGTTCATGATCTGAGCCACAGTCAGCTCTTGGTCTTGTTTTTGCTGACTGTATAGAGCTTCTCCATCTTTGGCTGCAAAGAATATAATCAATCTGAAGTAATATTAAGTGAATTTAATTTTTAGGAATTGAAAGGCTTCAAAGAGTCATATATTTCTAATTATTCCTATTAGTAATCTTCTATCCAATATAAATATATCAAATTCCTCTTACATATCTCAAAAACAAGCTATAGCTTGTGTTATGATCTCAAAAAATGTTTAACAAATTTGTCCGTGAATATAAAGCAGAACAAGGGCTTATGTAAATTATTGCAGATAAAAATGTTCACCTCATTCAATATATTCTGTCTCAGATGACTGATCTCTAGGCTGTATGCTCCCAGGACACCACAATAAATTTTAACTTTCAGACATCAAAAAATTTGTAGATAGTTTATTTTCTAGATAGCTAAAAATTGAAGCTCAATTTTATTCTATGATTTTTTTTTTTTATATCCAAGAACCTCTCTGAGTGTTCAGAGATTTGATATAGATTCTTTTCTTTTTTATGGAAAATTTATTATTATTCCTTATGATTGGTTGTAATATATTGTGAAGTTTTGATATCTTGCAACTTTTTTTTTTTTTAATGTCACTCAATTTGCGACCCCATGGACTGTACAGTCCATCCAATTCTCCAGACTAGCATACTGAAGTGAGTAGTCTTCCCCTTCTCCAGGGGACCTTCCTGACCCAGGGATTGAATCGGGGTTTCCTGCATTGCAGGTGGATTGTTCACCAACTGAGCTATCACCAAGCCCTTGCAAGCTTGAATTTTGCTAAATATTGACATCATGCCAATGTTTCTCTCAAGACAGTTTGTTCTAATTTGCCATCATCATCACTTCCCTCGACAGTATGAGGTCAAGAATTTCTTTCAATGACTAGCAGAAAGATGACTTGGTCGCTGTTTCCAGGTTCTTCAGTGTCAGTGGCTACTTTGTCCTTATTTGTTGTAATATTTTCAGTGTGCCAGGTGCTATTGCTGTTGCTGCTGTTCATTTGCTAACTTGGAAACAACACTTTGCAGCCCATGAGCCACAGCACACCCGTCTGCTCAGTCCTTCACTGTCTCCCAGAGTCTGCTCAAATTCATGTCCGTAGAGTCTTTGTTTGTACTCCTCAGAGAGAATAAATTTCTTATAAGGTCATCCAGCCAAGTCTGTATCAGATTTGCTAGACTTAAAAAAGAAAAGAAAAAGGAGCTTCTATAAGTGTCCCAATATATGTACAAATACACGCACACACATCTTCACTTTAATCCCGAAATGACTTACATGTTGGGTACCAGTAGGCAAATATCTTATAATGAGACTGCTATATTCTCATCATCCTGTGTTAGAGTTCCCTGAAAACTAATCAGAGATTTATCAAATATCCTTTATTCTCTGCTATTCCTATTTTTCTTCATAGTGTCTAATATTAAGTAGTTCTCATGATATTTTTCTCTCTCCATCACATTTCAACTTAAAGCCCTTTTATTCATGCCAGTAAATTTCTTAATACACTCAAGTCTCTAGAATTTTGCAAAATATAGAGTTGCCTTAAAAAGACTTATGGTAACTTTATAATCATAATTTAGGGAAAAATTATTCCCATTTTCATTCACCATATATAAATTTATCTCAGTACACAATCTCTTTCCTCTATAACTATCAAAATCATTAACATAGGTTCTTACACGAAAATGGTGGAGGAATAGGATGGGAAGACCACTTTCTCCCCTACAAATTCATTGAAAGAACATTTGAACGTTGAGCAAACTCAACAAAACAACTTCTAATCGCTAGCAGAGGACATCAGGTGCCCAGAAAAGCAGCCCATTGTCTTCAAAAGGAGGTAGGACAAAATATAAAAGGTAAAAAGAGAGACAAAAGAGTTAGGGACAGAGACCCGTCCCGGGAAGGGAGTCTTAATAGAGGAAGTTTCCAAACACCAGGAAACCCTCTCACTGGCGGGTCTGGGGGAAGTTTTCGAATCTTGGAGGGCAACCTAACTGGGAGGAAAAATAAATAAAACCCACGGATTACATGCCTAAAAGCAACTCCGAGCAGAAAAGTACCCCAGAGGCTCGCATCCGTCACCAGCAAGTGGGGGCTGAACAGAGAGGGGCGGGCGGCAGTGCTTAGGGTAAGGATGGGGCCTGAGTGCCCTGAGGGCAATTGGAGGGAGCTAACGTGAGAGAGCAACTTAAACTGTGGGATAGCAAGAGAGAGAGAGAGAGAATTAACTGGCGAAAAGTGCTAACCGAACACACTGTCACCCCTTCACAGAACAAAGGAAGGACTGAGCAATCCCAGAGAAGAGCTGGCCAGTGGCGGACCGGCCCATCCCCCGCTGGAGGCAGGGAGGAGGGGAGAGGGGCAAACGCGGCCCCAGAGACGGCATCCCCTACCAAACTGCAAACAGGCTTCCAGTTTCTAACCAAAGACTTCCTGAGACTCTGGATGGTTGACATCTGCCAGGAGGGTCGCAGCCAGAAATCAGCTTCCCAGAAGGGACACAAGGTGCAACCAACCAGCGCGCGCAGAAACTGAGGCTGGGACCACGGAGGGGATAAGGTGCACTGCACCCGGGGAGAGTGCGCTTGTCAAGCTCCTGACTGCCTGAGCTGCTTGGGCCGGGAAAGCACAAAACGCAGGCCCAACCGAGTCTGTGTCTTTGTGGAGGACCCGAAAACCTGAACCTGAGCAGCTTTGGCCTGGGAAGTGCACGCAACTCAGGGCCCACCCCCTATAGAGCAGCCTAGAGCCTGAGCAGTGTAGACGGGGAAAGCACACACGCCGTGAGTGGGGGCAAACCCAGTGTGGCCGGAACACTGCAGGTCCTCCCCACACACGCCAGTGACATTTGTCTGCAGGGCCCCTCCCTCCCCACAGCAAGACTGAACAAGTGAACCTAAACAAGAGACCACTTCTGCCAGCTTGTGTCAGGGCAGAAATTGGACACTGAAGAGACCTGCAAACAGAAGCCAAATAAACAAACTGCTTTAGAAGGGACAGGTGCAACAGATTAAAATCCCTGTAGCTAACACTGACTACACTGGAAGGGGCTTATAGATATTGAGAAGTGTAAGCTGGAAAAAGGAGCTATTTGAAACTGAACCAAACCCACACTGCCCGCACAGCTCCAGACAAATTCCTAGACATATTTTTAGTATTATTATTTTTTAATTAATTTTTTCCTTTTTTAATTTTTTTAACTTTTTTAAAGTCCTCTATTACTCCTTAATTTTCATTTTCATAACCCACTGTAACCTTACCAAAAAAAAAGACCCTATTTTTAAACTTCATATATATTTCTTAAATCTTTTGTGTTTTGTTTTTAATATTGTATTTTTAAGAGTCTGACCTCTACTGTAGATTTTTAATCTTTGTTTTTCAGTATTTGATATCAATGTTGAACATTTAAGAATCCAATATTCAGTACCCATTTTTACTCAGAAGTGTGATGATACTCTCTCCCCCTTTTGACTCCCCTCTTTTTCTCCCCCAGATCACCTCTATTTCCTCCCTCCCCCTTCTCTTCTCAATCCAATTCTGTGAATCTCTGTGGGTGTTCTGGGCTACAGAGAACACTTAGGGAACAGAGTACTGTGTAGATCTGTCTCTCTCCTCTTGAGTCCTTTTTCTCCTCCTGCTCACCTCTATCTCCTTCCTCCCTCTCCTCTTCTTCATGTAACTCTGTGAACCTCTCTGGGTGTCCCTCACTGTGGAGAATCCTTTCACCATTAACCTGGAAGTTTTATTATCAGTGCTATATAGTTGGAGAAGTCTTGAGGCTACTGGAAGAATAAGACTGAAATTCAGAGGCAGGAGACTTAAGCCCAAAAGCTGAGAACACCAGAGAACTCATGACTACAAGGAACATTAAGTAATAAGAGACCATCCAAAAGCCTCCATACCTACACTGAAACCAATCACCACCCAAGAGCCAATAAGTTCCAGAGCAAGACATACCAAAAAAATTCTCCAGCAATGCAGGAACATAGCCCTGAGCATCAACATACAGCCTGCCCAAAGTCACACCAAAAACATAGACCCATCTCAAAACTCACTACTGGACACTCCATTGCACTCCAGAGAGAAGAAATCCAACTCCACACACCAAAACACCAACGCAAGCTTCCCTAACCAGGAAACCTTGACAAGCCAATCATCCAAACCCACCACCTGGGAGAAACCTCCACAATAAAAAGGAACCAGAGACCTCCAGAATACAGAAAGGCCACCCCAAACAGCAATCTAAACAAGATGAAAAGGCAGAGAAATACCCAGCAGGTAAAGGAACATGAAAAATGCCCACCAAGACAAACAAAAGAGGAGGAGATACGGAATCTACCTGAAAAAGAATTTAGAATAATGATAATAAAAATGATCCAAAATCTTGAAAACAAAATGGAGTTACAAATAAATAGCCTGGAGACAAGGATTGAGAAGATGCAAGAAATGTTTAACAAGGACCTAGAAGAAATAAAAAAGAGTCAATTAAAAAATAATAATGCAATAAATGAGATCAAAAACACTCTGGAATGAACCAACAGTAGAATAACGGAGACAGAAGATAGGATAAGTGAGGTAGAAGATAAAATGGTGGAAATAAACAAAGCAGAGAGGAAAAAAGAATCAAAAGAAATAAGGACAACCTCAGGGACCTCTGGGACAATTTGAAACACCCCAACATTCGAATCACAGGAGTCCCAGAAGAAGAAGACAAAAAGAAAGGCCATGAGAAAATACTCGAGGAGATAATAACTGAAAACGTCCCTAAAATGAGGAAGGAAATCGTCACACAGGTTCAAGAAACTCAGAGAGTCCCAAACAGGATAAACCCAAGGTGAAACACCCCAAGAGACATATTAATCAAATTAACAAAGATCAAACACAAAGAACAAATATTAAAAGCAGCAAGGGACAAACAACAAATAACACACAAAGGGATTCCCGTAAGGATAACAGCTTATCAATAGAAACTCTTCAGGCCAGAACGGAATGGCAGGACATACTTAAAGTGATGAAAGAGAAAAACCTACAACCTAGATTACTGTGCTGAGCAAGGATCTCACTCAGATATGAAGGAGAATTCAAAAGCTTTACAGACAAGCAAAAGCTGAAAGAATTCAGCACCACCAAACCAGCTCTTCAACAAATGCTAAAGGATCTTCTCTAGACAGGAAACACAGAAAGGTTGTATGAACGTGAACCCAAAATAACAAAGTAAATGGCAACGGGATCATTCTTATCAATAATTACCTTAAATGTAAATGGGTTGAATGGTCCAGCCAAAAGACAAAGACTGGCTGATTGGATATGAAAACAAGACCCCTATATATGCTGTCTACAAGAGACCCACCTCAAAACAAGGGACACATACAGACTGAAAGTGAGAGGCTGGAAAAAAATATTTCACGCAAACGGAGACCAAAAGAAAGCAGGAGTTGCAATACTCATATCAGATAAAATAGACTTTAAAATAAAGGCTGCGAAAAGAGACAAAGAAGGACACTACATAATGTTCTAAGGACCAACCCAAGAAGAAGATATAACAATTATAAATATATATGCACCCAACATAGGAGCACCGCAATATGTAAGGCAAATGCTAACAAGTATGAAAGAGGAAATTAACAATAACACAATAATAGTGGGAGACTTTAATACCCCACTCACATCTATGGATAGACCAACTAAACAGAAAATTAACAAGGAAACACAAACTTTAAATGACACAATGGACCAGGTAGACCTAATGGATATCTTTAGGACATTTCACCCCAAAACAATCAATTTCACCTTTTTCTCAAGTGCACACAGAAACTTCTCCAGAATAGATCACATCCTGGGCCATAAATCTAACCTTGGTAAATTCAAAAAAATTGAAATCATTCCAGTCATCTTTTCTGACCACAATGCAGTAAGATTAGATCTCAATTACAGGGAAAAAAATTTGAAAAATTCAAACATATGGAGGCTAAATAACACGCTTCTGAATAACCAACAAATCATAGATGAAATAAAAAAAGTAATCAAAGTATGCATAGAAATGAATGAAAATGAAAACACAACAACCCAAAACCTATGGGACGCTGTAAAAGCAGTGCTAAGGGGAAGGTTCATAGCAATACAGGCTTACCTCAAGAAAAAAGAAAAAAGTAAAATAAGTAACCTAACTCTACACCTAAACCAACTAGAGAAGGAAGAAATGAAGAACCCCAGGGTTAGTAGAAGGAAAGAAATCTTAAAAATTAGGGCAGAAATAGACGCAAAAGAAACAAAAGAGACCATAGCAAAAATCAACAAAGCTAAAAGCTTGTTTTTTAAAAAGATAAACAAAATTGACAAACCGTTATCCAGACTCATTAAGAAACAAAGGGAGAAGAACCAAATTAACAAAATTAGAAATGAAAATGGAGAGATCACAACAGACAACACTGAAATACAAAGGATTATAAGACCACTACCAGCAGCTCTATGCCAATAAAATGGACAACTTGGATGAAATGGACAAATTCTTAGAAAAGTATAACTTTCCAAAACTGAACCAGAAAGAGATAGAAGATCTTAACAGACCCATCACAAGCACAGAAATCAAAACTGTAATCAGAAATCTTCCAGCAAACAAAAGCCCAGGACCAGATGGCTTCACAGCTGAATTCTACCAAAAATTTAGAGAAGAGCTAACACTTATCTTACTCAAACTCTTCCAGAAAATTGCAGAAGAAGGTAAACTTCCAAACTCATTTTATGAGGCCATCATCACCCTAAGTCCAAAACCAGACAAGGATGCCACAAAAGAAAAAAATAAAAGAAAAGAAAACCACAGGCCAATATCACTGATGAACATAGATGCAAAAATCCTTAACAAAATTCTAGCAAACAGAATCCAACAACATATTAAAAAGATCATACATCATGACCAAGTGGGCTTTATCCCAGGAATGCAAGGATTCTTTAACATCTGCAAATCAGTCAATGTAATACACCACATTAACAAATTGAAAGATAAAAACCATATGATTATCTCAGTAGATGCAGAAAAAGCCTTTTACAAAATTCAACATCCATATATGATTAAAACTCTCCAGAAAGCAGGAATAGAGGTAACATACCTCAAGGTAATAAAAGCTATATATTACAAACCCAGAGCAAACATTAATCTCAATGGTGAAAAATTGAAAACATTTCCCCTGAAATCAGGAACAAGACAAGGGTGCCCACTCTCACCACTACTATTCAACATAGTGTTGGAAGTTTTGGCCACAGCAATCAGAGTGAAAAAAGAAGTAAAAGGAATCCAGATAGGAAAAGAAGAAGTGAAACTCTCACTGTTTGCAGATGACATGATCCTCTACATAGAAAACCCTAAAGACTCTACCAGAAAATTACTAGAGCTAATCAATGAATATAGTAAAGATGCAAAATATAAAATTAACACACAGAAATCCCTTGTATTCCTATACACTAACAATGAGAAAACAGAAAGAGAAATTAAGGAAACAATACCATTCACCATTGCAACAAAAAGAATAAGATACTTAGGAGTATATCTAAAGAAACGAAAGACCTATACATAGAAAACTATAAAACACTGATGAAAGAAATCAAAGAGGACACAGACAGATGGAGAAATATACCTTGTTCATGGATTGGAAGAATCAATATTGTGAAAATGACTATGCTACTCAAAGCAATCTATAGATTCAATGCAATCCCTATTAAGCTACCAACGGTATATTTCACAGAACTAGAACAAATAATTTCACAATTTGTTTGAAAATACAAAAAACCTCGAATAGCCAAAGCAATCTTGAGAAAGAAGAATGGAACTGGAGGAATCAACTTGCCTGACTTCAGGCTCTACTACAAAGCCACAGTCATCAAGACAGTATGGTACTGGCACAAAGACAGAAATATAGATCAATGGAACAGAATAGAAAGCCCAGAGATAAATCCACATATCAATGGACACCTTATCTTTGACAAAGAAGGCAAGGATATACAATGGAAAAAAGACAACCTCTTTAACAAGTGGTGCTGGGAAAACTGATCAACCACTTCTAAAACAATGAAACTAGAACACTTTCTAACACCACACACAAAAATAAACTCAAAATGGATTAAAGATCTAAATGTAAGACCAGAAACTATAAAACTCCTAGAGAAAAACATAGGCAAAACCCTCTCCGACATAAATCACAGCAGGATCCTCTATGACCCACCTCCCATAATATTGGAAATAAAAGCAAAAATAAAGAAATGAGACCTAATTAAACTTAAAGGCTTTTGCACAACAAAGGAAACTATAAGCAAGGTGAAAAGACAGCCTTCAGAATGGGAGAAAATAATAGCAAATGAAGCAACAGACGAAAGATTAATCTCAAAAATATACAAGCAACTCCTGCAGCTCAATTCCAGAAAAATAAATGACCCAATCAAAAAATGGGCCAAAGATCCAAACAGACATGTCTCCAAAGAAGACATATAGATGGCTAACACACACAGATGCTCAATATCACTCATTATCAGAGAAATGTAAATCAAACCACAATGAGATACCATTACACACCAGTCAGGATAGCTGCTATCCAAGAGTCTACAAGCAATAAATGCTGGAGAGGTTGTGGAGAAAAGGGAACCCTCTTACACTGTTGGTGGGAATGCAAGCTAGTACAGCCACTATGGAGAACAGTGTGGAGATTCTTTAAAAAACTGTAAATAGAACTGCCATATGACCCAGCAATCCCACTCCTGGGCATACACACCAAGGAAACCAGAACTGAAAGAGACACATGTACCCCAAGATTCATTGCAGCACTGTTTATAATAGCCAGGACATGGAAGCAACCTAGATGCCCATCAGCAGACGAATGGATAAGAAAGCTGTGGTACATATACACAATGGAATATTACTCAGCATTAAAAAGAATGCATTTGAATCAGTTTTGATTAGAGGGATGAAACTGGAGCCTATTATACAGAGTGAAGTAAGCCAGAAAGATAAAGACCAATACAGTATACTAACACATATATATGGAATTTAGAAAGATGGTAACAGTAACCCTATATGCAAGACAGAAAAAGAGACACAGGTGTATAGAACAGATTTTGGACTCTATGGGAGAAGGTGAGGGTGGGATGATCTGAGAGAACAGCATCGAACCATATATATTATCAAGTGTGAAACAGATCGCCAGTCCAGGTTGGATGCATGAGACAAGTGCTCGGGCCTGGTGCACTGGGAAGACCCAGAGGGATCAGGTGGAGAGGGAGGTGGGGGACGGGGATAGGGATGGGGAACACATGTAAATCCATGGCTGATTCATGTCAATGTATGGCAAAAACCACTACAATATTGTAAAGTAATTAGCCTCCAAATAATAAAAATAATTGAAGAAAAAAAAATCTTTAACATAAAGAAATTGGTGCATTGACTATGTCTATAAATTTTTAAGTTTTGTATGTTGGCTTCATTCCTTCAGTCTTTCAAGTAAGATTTTTGTGTCAGTTATATGGTAGATACTAATCTTCTGTGTATATTAGATAAAATGCACTCATTACTTTGAACTTCCCTGGTAGCTCAGATTGTAAAGCATCTTCCTACAATGCGAAGACCTGGGTTCAATCCCTGGGTTGGGAAGATCTCTTGGAGAAGGGAAATGAAAACCCAGTCCAGTATTCTTGCCTGGAAAATCCCATGGACAGAGGAGACTAGTAGGCTGCAGTCCATGGGACTGCAAAGAGTTGGACACAACTTAGGAACTTCACTTATTACTTTGAAATAATTCATTTAAAATATAGTAGAGGAAATACATCTGTAGTGAAACGGTATTTAGAAAGTGCAATATTGGACTTCCCCAGTGGTCTAGTGGTTAGGACTTTATGCTTTCATTGCTGAAGGTGAAGGTTCTTTCCTTGGTTGGGGGCCTAAGATCCCAAAAACCTTGAGGCATATTCAAAAATACTTAAAAAAAAAAAAAAAAGGATAGTGCCCTTTGAAAAGAAAATAAAATGCAATACTCTGTTATGCAAGTTTTTTCAAGAGAAGCAAGCTGAAGGAGTGCTTATGCTGTCAGAGGAGTTGAGGAAGTAAAATTTGAGCTAAGTCATCTATGATGGATTAGCATTCAAATGCTGGTTAAGAAGGAGAAAGCTTCTGTCCAAGGAGAGAAAACCGACATGTCAATAGGTATGAAAAATCATGACTCACTTGGAGAACCACAATTGGTACCATAAATTCATCTAAAGTGTAGGGCTTATATATGAGTCAGGAAAGGAATGATCTTGGGAATAATGATGGCCATGGGAGAGTTTTGCATGCTATGCTGAGATTTAGTCTTATAGGTGATAAAAATACTGAAATATTTTAAGCAAGGATGTGACATAAACAGACATATTTTAAAAGAATTTTTATAGAATATGGAGAATTGATTAGGTGGCTTAAGATTGGAAAAAATAATCTATGTACAAGATGTAGATGAAGTTTTGGGTGAGAAGATGTCTAAAGATAGAGCACAAGGAAAAAACAGAAACAAAGAAGTATCTTTAATTTAAAAATATAATAGTTTCAAGAATAGAGTCATCAGCAGGATCAAGCATCACAGGAAAAACACAATAGTCAAAGCAAGGATTGAAAATGTTATATTGAAACTGGAATAGTTCCAAAAGAGTGGCAAGAAAAAGGACAGACAGGAGGATTCTAAAATCTCTATGAAAAAAGCCATTTTAGACAGGTGTAAAAACTACTTTTTAGAAAATGAGTAGATGAACGAATGGTTTATTTTAATAGGTTTTGTCCCTATGAACATTTAACTTATTGATTCAGCAAATATCCATGCCAATAGCTGCTTTAGATGTTGGGAGTATAACATGAACAAAAGGCCCCAGCCCTAACACCTTAGAATTTGATGATATAATGGGGAGAAAGCTCTCAGTGTCTCTGCAGTGCGCTTCTCTAAGCAAAAACAGTAGTTACATAGACTAATGAATCTTTATACAGAAGAAACTAACAGGGAGTATCTGGATCCTAAAGTGATGCAGTCCATTATCTCTCAGCAATGTGGTAATTGCATTTTTATGCTTTGAGTGGACGAGGCATGTATCTGCAGTTAAAGTTGTATGCATCATTATTTACAGAAGTGGAATAAATATCCATCAATGACATCATGTATATAAGAACATCAATCAAGTATTAGAAAAAGGAAAGGGATATTTGTGATTAATTGTCTATTCTTCAATTCATCAAGCTGTAAAATAAATAAGATTCAGTTTAACTGCTGACACATTCAGAGTAAGGAGTGGGATGTTTGTTGGTTCAAACTGTGTATGTTACTAATTTCAAGAGAGAAATAAAAATCCATCAATGACACACCAAGTAATTGGAAATGCTTTGGAGAATATGTCCAGATATTTTATTTGCCCAAATTGCCTCCTCAGAACTTGTTGTCACATCAGAAAATGTCTGCCCTGATTTGTTGACATATAAAATTCTGTAGGGAACTAGTTATGGGTCAAAGATTTGCACAACTGTTTATATGACATATGACAACAAACCTAATATAGTCCAAGTACTATCAAGTTATTTATAAGGAACTTTATAGAAAACTCTATCATCAACAATGCTGGTATTAATGTTAGAAGGGTATTGATAATTAGACACTTAAACATGGTTTAAATTTTTGTAGAGAATCTGTCCATTTTACCTGTAATCTATGATGGGACAATATTTTACTTTGTTCTTTTGCTTTCTAAATTACATTGTTATGGGTGGCATATGTTACACTGAAAAGTGTACAGTTCCTCAAATATGTTCAATAGTAAAAAGCTTTATAATATTTGTAGTCCACTCCTAGAACACTTGTGATTATACCCAACATGATTGCTTCAAAATTTTGTCTTGCTTTACATGACCAACAGTGCATAAAATGAATCTCTTAGAAATACAAATTGCTGAGGGCTGAAACTGGACCAGAACAAAAATGTTACCAATTACCTACTCTGAAATAACTGAACAATATTAAATAAAAAGAGATTATTTATTACAAATACATGTTGCCATTTGATTAAATGTAAGATGACTTGACATCGAAGCCTCCATGTTACTTTTTTTATTAATTTGGATAAAAGAAAAATTATTTCAAATATCTATTTGGATTGAGGAAGAACATGAACTGTGCATCACTCTGTCTCTCATAAAAATAAGAAGCAAATTGTTATGTGGTTAGAATAGGAAAAAGGAGTCCAAAATAGCAGTGGCTAAAAGACAAAGACATGGCATCCAGTCCCATCACTTCATGCAAATAGATTGGGACATAGTGGAAACAGTGGCAGACTTTATTTTTGGGGGCTCCAAAATCACTGCAGATGGTAACTGCAGCCATGAAATCAAAAGATGCTTGCTTATTGGAAGAAAAGTTATGACCAAATTAGAAAGCATATTAAAAAGCAGAGACATTACTTTGCCAACAAAGGTCCATCTTGTAAGGGCTATGGTTTTTCCAATAGTCATGTATGGATGTGAGAGTTGGACTATAAAGAAAGCTGAGCGCTGAAGAATTGATGCTTTTGAACTGTGGTGTTGGAGTAGACTCTTGGGAGTCCCTTGGACTGCAAGGCAATCCAACCAGTCCATCCTAAAGGAAAGCAGTCCTGAATGTTCATTGGAAAGACTGATGCTGAAGCTTAAACTACAATACGTTTGCCACCTGATGTGAAGAACTGGCTCATTTGAAAAAACCCTGATGCTGGGAAAGATTGAAGGCAGGAGGAGAAGGGGACGACAGAGGATGAGATGGTTGGATGGCATCACCGACTCAACGGACATGAGTTTGAGTAAATTTCGGGCATTGCTGATAGACAAGGAGGCCTGGTGTGCTGCAGTCCATGGGGTCGCAAAGAGTCGGACACGACTGAGCGACTGAACTGAACTGAACTGAAGCGAAAAGACAAAGAAGGGAAAAGCACAGGAAAATTGAACGAAGGAAGGTCCAAGGATCAGAGTGAGAACCGCATGCAAAACAACAGGCCTCCTGGCTAGCCCAATTTACATAGGGCAGGCTCAGGGGGAGGAGAAAAAAGGTATAAAAAGAGGAGCCAAAATCGAGCCTTTGGGTCTCTCTTCTCTTTGTGTCTTTTGGGTCGGCCTGTCCTCATTCCTCCAGGATGTATTTTCCTTTGCTTGCCAAATAAAACTGAGCCATAACACTGGTCTGTCCACTGCTTCAAATTTTTGCTGCAGTGAGACAGAACCGAGGAAATCACACACTCCCCCGACACAAATCATCAAATCCAACTATTACTTGCTCTTTAATTTGATAATACAACAGTGAAAATGAAAATTATTTTTTGTTTACAATCTCTTCAGAATCATTAGAACCAAAAAACTAACTTCATTGAATTACTCTTTTTGTCCCATTGCAGTAATTGGTAGGGAATATCTGTTTCATGAAGAAAGAATTTTCATTTTTTTCTTTATAGTACAATTTAAGTCAAAGCTATTAATGATCGAAATTGTTTTTAAAAGTCGAAGTCAAGTTAAAAATCTCTTCTTCCTTGCTCCCCACTTTCTTGAAAATTCATCATAATTCTAGCTTCAAAACTGTCTAAATAGGAGCATAATATTCAGATCCCACTGGAGAGGCAAGAAGGAAAGTAATATACAATGGAAGGAAAGACACTGTAGTCATTGTTTCCCAACATTTTTCAATTCACAGGCAAGAATATTTGCATGGTACACTGGATAAACTGAGAGTACTTACAGTCAAGGGAAACTACTCAAGATTCAAATTCTAGGGATAAAAATTTTCATTGTCCTAATTCAGCATTAAGTGCACTTTACCAGGAGGAGATAAAATGTTTAATTTAAAGCCTCACTATATTTAATTAAATAGGAGAAGAATGACTGAAAGTGAACTCAGGGTACTTCTAGATAATTAACAACAAAAGAATTGGGACTCTCCAGGAAATACTACTGGAGTGGCCTGCCATGCCCTTCTCCAGGGGATATTCCCCGCCCAGGGACTGAACCTGCATCTCCTGCAGCTCCTGCACTGAAGGTGGATTCCTTACCACTGAGCAATCAGGAAAGCCCCATATATTATTTTAGAAATTAAAAAACATGAAGCATGCACATACACATAGGCAGACAAGAAACACACATATGTATGTATGTTGCCATATTTATAGTTTTACCAAGTGATTAGAAGGTAGAACATTAGGAATATTTTTTACTATAGCTATGTATATGCTATATATAAAATGAACACATTTAATATGGAGTAGAAATAGACATAAATATAGGTATAGATGTACAAATGCTTGTGCTCATTGGAATGATGATGATTTCCTCTCTTCTGTGAAATCAGTATTTTCAACAGGGAGTAGAAGATTCATTAATTTTAAGACATGCTCTTTAAAGAAGGAAACAGAGAATGAATCCAGTAATTGCTAAATGGTGCCCCCAAAAAAGAACAGTAGCAGTTAAGTGGCTAGTTAATTTTTATTTACATGCTTTGAGATTAATACAATAGCTCTAACATATATATTTTCCCGTCTATAATATCCATTTTATAAAAATGTACTAATTCTTTTGGAAAATAACATGAAAACTCTGCTTATATTCATGAAGTCACTAATATTCAGATAGATGTTACATGTTCAATAATCTTGATGAACAAATAATGTCCTTAGTAAGCAATTAAATAAGATGGCATCATTCCCATTTACTCATAATTACACTTTTTGCTTAGTGTTGTATTTTAAGAAGAGGGCAGGTGGGAAGGAGGAAAAACTAGCAATAAGCAAATAGATTAACATATATGGTAAAATGTTGCTTCAACAGGCATACTCTCAAAAACAAATTTTTTTATCTGAAGAACTTTATAGCTGGTCTTTCCTAAAAATCCCTTCTTTCAAAAGGCAGAAAAGGACATAAGTTTATGTTTAAAAATACGTATGTTGAAAACTCTGTGAAGTTCATTATTTATCTATTCCCAAAGGCAGACACCTTTCCATTCTGAAGACATGTAAATAGAAGTTGATTTTCTTTTTTACATAAGGCAGTAAAAAAATTGTTCATCCTTATTACATTATATAGCCTTGAAAGAGGGAATTAACATTGTTCTGTGAAACTGTCTGAACTATTAATAGTAGACCCAGGTGAATAAAACTGTTCAAGTATCAAGTTTATCAGTCTACCAACATGAGTATATATATAACCATTATGACTGCACATCAGAAAGAACAGAGATGTCAAACACTAATTGGTAAATGTAAAATGAAAATTATCTGGGTTTATAAGGAATATATGTATGTATGTGTTTATTTTTAGTGACTTTTTCTTCCAGGTTTATTGAGATATAATTGACATATAGCACTATATTAGTTTAAGGTGTATAGCATAAAGATTTAACTTACAAACATGAAGAAAAGATTACCACAAGAAGTTTTGTGAACAATCATTATCTCATATGGATGCAAAATTTAAAAAGAATTTTTTCTTTCCTTATGATGAGAACTCTTAGGATTTGATCTAGTAAACTGCATTTATAAACACAATGCAGTGTTAATTACATTTACCATGTTGTACATTACATCTCTAGTACTTATTTAGAACTGGAGTTTATACTTGGGTTTATAAAGATTTTAGATCAACTATCATCTATTGCAACTTGTAAACCAAAGAATTCAATGAACATTTGAATTATATACAAAGTGAACACAGAGGTGACTTCAAGTAGTTATACAGTTTCATTTTTTTATCCATTATTCAGGGTCTTCAGATAGTTGTCTCGATAATGATTCCCCAGTAGTACCTTGCATAAAGGTTAGCATAATGAACCTGAATTGAAATTGGATTTTGTTCTACGTAAGAATCACTTCAGAGGAGAGGACATAAAATGAGATTTAATATCCTATAACAAGTATATATATATATATATAAATTATATATATATATATATATATATATATATATATTAACTAAGGTGTAAGATTAATTCCAGATTGATTAAGGCAGTTTTAACAACTGTAGACAGCAGCAGCAGGAGGCAGATGTTAGACTACCCACATGGCTCTAATTTTAAGAATGGGTGTTAGATTTCTTTTTTTTTTCTTAAAACAAGGGATATTTTAAAATCTGACATTTAATCTCTTCTTACACACAGGTCACAGTACAGCTCAGACATGATACATATTTCTGTTCATATGCTACTAATATTGGGCTATTAAGGTAGATTTTCTGACAGTCCTTTTTTAGAGCAGAACTCTTTTCTAATGCAAGTATTTAAAAGTTTTTTTTCTTTGCTTCAAATTTCATTGCTTGCTCAAGCCTTTGAGTACTTCTAATTTTATTCCCTATCAAAGAAAACATTTTTACTATAGTAGAAGTCAACAGTCACTATATCTTTAAGAGAAGCAGGGAATAGAGTCTAGTCCTGATTTTACTGATGGTCTGAGAAATCAGATGAATTCTTCTTGAAAAATACTATGAACTCTCTTGGACTTGCACCCTTCATTTCTTAGCTGAAATTAAATTTCTTCTTGTATTAAATAAGCAATATAGATTTTATACATATGAGATACCATTGAGGGCAATAATACTCATTTAGCAATTAATCTTTTATTTTTTTATTGACTTATGCCTTGCAATCTCTCAGAGAAGAACTTTTAAATAATTGCAGTTTTGATCCTAAATTAGACATGACTTTAACTATAGTTCAAAATAGTGAAGGTTGAAGTAGAAAGAACTTATATTTGGGGAAACTTATTTTCCCACAACATATTTCATTTTTTTTCACACTTAACTGTCACCATTTTTTTGTTCTTAATATTTAACCTTTACCTTTAAGGTATGTCATTAGATTTAACACCTTTTTGACTTATTTTTAAATTTCACTTAGAAAAAAAAAACTTTTTTTGTAAGAGGTTTGACTGTTTGTATATATTAGACCAATGTTCAGTGTCATAGTCCATTCTTCCTATCATATTGACTGTCTTCACTACTTCCCCCTTTCTTCATCTACTCATGTGCAGTATTCCTCAGATATTCTGAAAATTCTTTCTCATCTACTCTCAACCCAGTTTCACAAACTCCTTCAGATTAGAATCTTCCTTCTTTCTCAATAGTTCCATCAACATTTATTAGTCTAGTTTTATATATCCTGTCAGGACTTTGACTTACACCTTCTAATGTGACAAATGGAGGGGTAAAAAATGTAAGATGTATTTGAAAGGTGAGTGAAACACGAACAATATATTAATCTCACATTTTAATTTTGTTCTTTTATAAAGTGAGGGCCTTTAGAACTAAATCAAATAATAATGGTTATTTTTGTAATCAATAAGGCATTTATTGAACATTTAATGAAGTACTGGAATAAATATTGAATACAAAATGATGGCTAGGTGCCCTGATTTGAGAAATTCATGCTTTAGTATGGAGATCAATATTCTTAAAGGATTTATAAGGCAAAGTGAGACTTTCTCAAAACAACCAGGCCTAGACTAAAATGTTGTTAATGTATTTCTTAGCACTTAAAAATTTAAAGACAATCTTCAAAGATTTAAAGACTACAGCTAACTCTTTCCTCCTCCCCTTTCACACTCAATGAAGAAGAAAAGAAAAAACAAAGAAAGAAAGAAAAACTTACCAGAAACCTGACCCTGAAACTCTAATTTGGGACCAATGAGAGAATCAGTAGGAATAAGATTTTTCTCAGAGCAATGCCAATAACAATTGTTTGGCAGTGGTTGTAAGACTTGGACAGGCTAGAAGGGCTAAAACCCAGATGCCTTCATTAAGCCATTATTTTAAAGGGATCTAGAGTGACTCTTGCCTGGAGAATCCCATGGATGGAGGAGCCTGGTGGGCTGCCGTCTATGGGGTCACACAGAGTCGGACACGACTAAAGCGACTTAGCAGCAGCAGCAGAGTGACTCAGGGTTGATAGAATTCTCAGAATCAGGCAAAATCAGTCACAAACCTCACAAATAAATATGAATTGACAATCAAAACCACAACTACCCAAGAAGGTACAACATGAAAGTTCTGTCAGCAATAATAACAACCACTTTAGAACCCCATACTTTGCAAATATTAGAATCAGTAGTGGCTGCATATAGGACTACTATGTTTGAAAAGAAAAAGAAAGCACTGAATGAATTCATAACTTTCAGCATGCTATAAAATATTTTCTTTAATAACCAGACAATCTTAAAATCAACTAATATATTTTCACAAATTAAACATGGTTGCTGAAACACAATATAAAATGAATGAGTTTCATAACATAGAACACAAATGTAGAATGAATTGAAGAACAGAAATATCTAGCTGAAGATAATTTTTTGAAATGTCAGCCAAAAGAGAAAAATAAGTTAAATATGTGAAAGATAATTTAAGATATATACTGGCTAGAATGAACATATGTTTTATTATAGTTCCAGAATATAAGTCTAGAGAGAACTGAAGCAAAGCAAAACTTGAGGAACAAATGCCTAAGAATTTCCTAATACAAGAAATATGATTGTCAGGAAGCACAGTATATGAAAATGGATGATTTTCTTTTAAGTTCATGATTAGATGCAGCACACCCACACTTCATTGGAAAACACAATTTTAAAAGCAGGGAGAGACAAAATATTGATGTGCCTACGAAAAAAAGAGGCACTAGGACTTCCGGTGGCTCAGATAGTAAAGCATCTGCCTGCAGTGCGGGAGACCCGGGGTTCGATCCCTGGGTCGGGAAGATCCCCTGGAGAAGGAAATGGCAACCCACTCCAGTACTCTTGCCTGGAAAATCCCATGGAGGGAAGAACCTGGCAGGCTACAGTCCATGGGGTCACAAAGAGTTGGACATGACTGAGCGACTTCACTTTCACTTTCATCCTCACCCAAAACTAATTAAATTAACAGCAGTCTTCCAAATAACACTGCCATTCAAAAATCATAGAGTAAATTTTCTAGAGCACTGGGTGAAAATAATCATCACACTAGATTTGCTTACCCTGTCAAGAAATGAACTATTTTCTTGATGTTGAACACACTTGTTGTAAACCAAATCTCCATCTAAAAACAACTGGAAAAATATATATATATATTTTATTAGGGAAAGCTGTTTGCAGGCATTGGAAAAGCATGAATAGAACAAGATTATGGGGATAAGACTGAAGAAAAGAGAACTATAAATTGGTTAGTCCAATATTTGGAACAACTTTCTCTTCAACAATTTACTAATTCTCAGGCTAAAAGACTGAAAGAATAAGCAGAAGTTCAACAATTGTCTAGGGTGGGAAGGCAAAACAAAACAATTGATATAAGCCTATCAAAATCCAGTTGTTCTTCAAGAATTTTATGGCAAAATTTGTTTCTAAGAGTATAAAAATAGCTGTATAAATATATTTGGAACTGTACACATAAGCATTACTTATAGTTACATTGTTTAATTGTAAACAAAACAAAACAAATGAAAAACAAGGAAACAAAAAAATGGGAAAACTATAAAATATCTATCAAAGAGAATGATTGCCCAGGGCTCTGTGACAATCCAGAGGGGTGGGATGGAGTGGGAGATGGGAGAGAACTTCAAGAGGGAGGGGACGTATGTGTGTCTACAACTGATTCATGTTGATGTATGGCAGAAACCAACACAATATTGTAAAGCAATTATCCTACAATTAAAAATAAATTAAGGAAAAGAAAAACAAAATTATTAACTACAGTTGTTGTCATCTATCTTAGACTATAGTCTACCTGAGGTACCAGCAAATATTTTAGGATATTTTTATGTCTGAGACATTGTGCTAATTGGTTTATATAGTAGTTCTATTTTCCCTGTTTTGTAGATGTGAACTATGAGTTTTAAATGGATTAGGTTACTATTGCAGGCAAACCTTCCAGTTAACACCAAAACCACAGTATGATTCACTCTACTATTCTTTCCTCTATTACTATAGGAAGAAAAAATCTGTGATGGAATATTATAAAATGTTAGCTGTAAATTATATTAAAATGTTTAGAAGATAAGTGCTTTGTAATTTTGTCTTTATGTAGCATTATATATTTTAACCTGAAAAAAAATTATAAGAAGTGCAGGTCTTATCTCTTACCATACTTTTTGTTTCTTGAGAACAAGATCTGTGTTAAAAGTATCTTTTGTATTCCTGAGGGAACTGAAAATGAAATTAAATTCATATTGTTTGATAAATATTTATTGAATAATAATGTTGATATAAAAATCTTCATGACAAAACAGAATCAACTAACTGTACACTGGAGAAAACAAAAAGTTCATGATTATATCATTGAAGACCTGGCCTGATTTTTGTAACTGAATGATTTGTAATGAATCCTCACTGATAATACAGGTAAAAATGAAAACCACTTATCAAAGACTCCTCAGGGCATCATCATCAATGTAATATAATTAAGTATAGAATATTTCCAAAGGATAACAAATCCAATCAGTGTTTTCATGTATACAATAGGTAATTAGATGTCATACATCAATAGTTCAAGAAATATTTGTTAGGTGTGTGTTATGCTTTACTCCTTATGCCTTAACTGGAGGGTGAAAAAATGTCTTTGTCTTCAAAGAATTTACAAGGAAGATAGGCATGTAAAATTATGTATGCTACTGCTAAGTCACTTCAGTCATGTCCGACTCTGTGTGACCCCATATTTGGCAGCCCACCATGCTATGCCATCCCTGGGATTATCCAGGCAAGAACACTGGAGTGGGTTGCCATTTCCTTCTCCAATGCATGAAAGTGAAATGTGAAAGTGAAAAGTGAAAGTGAAGTCGCTCAGTCATGTCCGACTCTGCGATCCCATGGACTGCAGCCTACCAGGCTCCTCCGTCCATGGGATTTTCCAGGCAAGAGTAATGGAATTATGTATACCTACTATGATAATCATAAATCTAAGGACTTATGCATTTGGAGATGTGCTGATAATTCTATCTGCAACAAAATGTCCCAACAGGGGAGTCAAGAAAGACTTGATATCAGAAGTGATGTTGAATTGTTGTTATTCAGTTGCTCAGTTACATCCAACTCTTTGCAATCCCATGGACTGCAACTCCCTAGGCTTCCCTGTCCTTCACCATCTCCCAGAGTTTGCTCAAACTCATGTCTATTGAGTCAGTGATGCTATCCTCTGTTGTCCCCTTCTCCTCCTGCCTTCAATCTTTCCCATCATCAGGGTCTTCTTTTCCAATGAGTCAGCTCTTCTCAGCAGGTGACCAAAGTATTGGACTTCAATTTCAGCATCAGTCCTTCCTGTGAATATTCATGGTTTATTTCCTTCAGCATTGACTGGTTTGATCTCCTTGCTGTCCAAGGGACTCTCAAGAGTCTTCTCCAGCACACGGTTCGAAGGCATCAATGCCTTCATGCTCAGCCTTTTTTATTATCCAGCTCTTACATTCTGTACGTGACTACTGGAAAAACCATAGCTTTGACTAGATGGACCTTTGTTGGCAAAGTAATGTCTCTGCTTTTTATACACTGTCTAGGTAGAGGCATTAAATGAGTAGCTTTATAACAAAATTACTACAAGCATTTGTCCATTAACAAAGGGTAAAATATTAAGAGGCAGAGACATAAAATGACTTGGTTGGTTCAAGCAAAAATGTGAAATTGAAGGAAAAACTCTGTCATTTATAATGTTAAGAGACATTTATAAGTCTTAATAACTATACATGAGGAAAGACTACTATAAACAGAGAGGCAGATAGGATCCGAGAGGATGCTTGTGACTAAAGATCTCATAATGAAGCTATTCACAATTCCCAAGCAGAGGTCCCACCATTTTAGAAAGAATGGAAACAATGCATATGGATTTATATTAGGAACTTCCCTGAATACAGTTTGTCATCAAAGAGGAGGAGAGGTTAGACTTTATTGATACCCACAGACACATTCTGTATTTCCAGAAAACAATCTTCTGGTGAGCCAGAGTGAAGAAGAAAATGAATGCTGCTTTTGGAGGATTTTGTAATGTCTTCAGAAATCTATTGAGACTTCCCTGGCAGTCTGGTGGTGAAGACTGTGCTTCCACTGAAAGAAGCATAGTTCCTGGCCAGGGAACTAAGATCTTACACGCCATGTGGCATGGCCAAAAAGTGAAAAAGAACAGCAAAAAAAAAACCCAACAACAAAAATCAACTAGACAAGAAAAATGAAGCCAAAGCAACAACAAATCCTTGAATCCTGGTGCCAAAAGAAACAGATACTATGAAGCATAGAAACTGGCCCTACCCTAATAGGAACACCCTGCAAATAGCTGCTCCAGGCAGCAAAGACTACATTAAAAAAATACACAATAATTGAACAGGAATAGCACCAAGTCTTCACAAAGATAATTCCAGAAAAAATAAAATTGGAATGAGAGAATGAAAGAAGGAAAAACAGACCAAGAAAACTTCCCAGTAAAAACACTACCATGGGACAGAGCCTTTGACATAAACTTCAAAAGGGAAAAAGGAACCTCCATCTCAAAGTGTAGATTCAAGAATTTTGGAGAATACAAGCCAGAAAATAGAAAGAAATTAAAAGCTAGTACAATTGAAAAATAAATTCATTTAGAAATGAAGGGCAGACTGATAGCAGTACAAAAGGGATAAGCACTGTTAAATAATAGAGGGTGTTGAGGTCAGATTAAGATAAGTGAACAAAATAAGGTGAAAATCAAAGAAGACTAGGAAACAAACCAATAGATACAAAAGACTGACAAACATAATCCAAAATATGCATACTCCTGTCTCCGTGTTTAAAAAATCTATCTTAATAGAGTGAAATGCAATAAGAAAACTTTCCAGTGCCCAAGAAATACTGCATCTATAGTCTGAAATGTAAAACCATATTCTAGGATAAATAAAACAGACAAAATAATTAATGCCCACATATAAAAAGGGGATAAAGAAAGAAATCTTCAGATATTTATATAAAATGCCATACTATCAGCATGGTCTCTGACTTCCCCATAGAAACAGCCAATACATGAAAGCGCTGGGATTTTTTATGACTACCAAGTGCTCTAGGAACAAAAAAGAACTATACAGCAATTGCATATGCCCTGCTAACCTTTGGTTCCAGGGTAGAATTGAGAGATCTGTGGGATTTAACCTGGCTAAGACCTTCTGAAAACCACTCCTAGAGCTCTAACTAAAATACTAAGAGGTGAATTAGAATGCTACATCAGAAAGGCTACTAGTGAACAGTGAGTGATTCCATTCAGCTTCATAATTAAGACAAAAAAGTAGTTTAGGTGAAACAAGTTTGAATTCCCTGTGACCATCGTGCTAAATGGAATGTAGGTCACACAGCAGACCATGTGTTGTTCTGGTCCACAGTTCCAGGTGAGGTCTAAGCTAACAGTCCACATCAATCACTAAATGTATGTGGACATCTCAAGATGTTTCCATTACCCAGCTGGCAATTAGTCCCAACAAATGAAATTTCCCAGATGTGATATTATATGTAAAGAGATGTCCAATCCAAATCGCTGAATCACAGTCTATGAACTTAACAAAATGGTTATTTAACAGTAAAGATGTAGTGATTGCATGCATCAATAGTAACTGAAATAGTCTACAAACAGTTCATTGTTATACTTAAATTATGCCTTATTAAAAATAAATCATAACTGAAAATGACAGAAATATATACTTGTAAGTGAGCCAAATTCATCTATTAGGTCAACTATTATATCTCTACAATGGCATTATAGTCAAATATTCACTATTCAAATATTTTTAAAATATTTGAAACCTCTCTATAGAAGTTGTTATCAAAGTTTTCCAAAAGTTATTTAAAGTACAGGATAGCAGGCTTCATAGTCCACTACTTGTTTTAAACCAAGACAAAACAAACAAAAAAAAAACCAAAACAATTATGTACAAAATACATCTTTGATAAAAGACATAAATGATAACACTGTTTCCCCTACCCCCAGTGGGCAAATAGGGTAATTAAAGTAAATTAAAGGGAGGTTTACTTCTCAGCACATGTTCTTTTGTACCTCTTGTGCAGTTATTATGTGCATTTGTTTGTTCCAAAAGGGAAAAAATAAAGTTATTTAAAAAATAATCAATTCAGACTTACCTTAAGGAGGTTGTTTAATAAGTTCTACAAAAGGATATTAATTAATGGAACAATTAAAGAGGAGATTACCTATTTAGCAAACAGTAAGTAAATTATTCATTGGAAGTGAAATTCAATATGTAACACATTCTGATTTGGTTGGCTGGTTTCATTTGATTTTTTAGTTTCTTCCAATATGTACTTATTTAAATTAACTTTCTGTGAGAAGACTCACTGGATGCTGTCTCAAAGAATGAAGACATGCCTTAAAGACATGAAGAATGTCTTAAGATTTTTACTGAGTTACTTTCCAATTAGTTTTATGAGTGACTCCAACAACCGAAGTTGAAAAAACCTTGACTCTTCAAGAATCATTCATCTTTCAAATATAGTTTGTTGTTGATGTTGTTGTTTTATGTTTTTTTTTATGTCCTGCTGATTTTAGCATTACAGATTCATATGTACACTACAGCTATGCACTATTAAAGGGAGAATTTCATAAATAGCTAAACGTATGCTTTATCGTGTGTTTCTTGGGGACTCAGTGGTAAGGAATCCGCCTGCCAGAGCAGGCGTTCAGGTCAGTTCAGTTCAGTTCAGTCGCTCAGTCCTGTCGGCTTCTTTGCGACCCCATGGACTGCAGCACGCCAGGCTTCCCTGTCCACCAACATCTCCTGGAGCTTGCTCAAACTCGTGTCCATCCAGTCCGTGATGCCATCCAACCATTTCTTCCTCTGTCGAGGGTTCAATCCCTGGGCGGAGAAGATCCTCTGGAGAAAAAAAGGGCAACCCACTCCAGTCTTCTTGCCTGGGAAATCACGTGGTCAAAGGAGCCTGGCAGGTTACAGCCCACAGGGTTGAAAACCAGTTGGACACAATTTAGCAACTAAGTAACAACATCATGCTTCATCTTATAAACAAGTCTTATAAGCTAGTTCTTAATTTGCCAAAATATATTTTCAGATACTTGTGAATCCAAGCAAAGACAGCATAAGACAACATAACATAATACAACATAATATGAATAATGGAGTATATAATCTGAGAATTCTTGAGAATCTGGAATATGTTAACTTTCTCTTAAATGCAGTAGCTCTGAGACATTTCTTTGTAGTCATTTAACAATATGCATAATCTATAATCCTTTCTGACTGTAACACACTAATCATTGCAGATTTCTGATGTGAAAAATAATTTAGATAGCTTGCTCTTCAATTCACTGAGATAGAAAAACATTTTTAAAACATCAATAATCAGATGACATTTAACACACTTGATTGAATTTTTTGAATGACAGAACAAAAACAAATGGTGTATTCTAAAAAGAACAAATAGATACTAACTTTATATTTACTTTGGGATTTACAAAACTCAATTCACTATTTTCCTTTAACTAAATTTGCTTTCTTCATTTCATATCATAATTAGTTAGAGCCAAGCAGATATATTCTATGAGCTGTGAGGAGATCATTTTCTTTAACAAGGTGATGAAAGCCTTCCTGGTGCGTAGTGAAAATATTTTCTTCATGGTTGATATTTTCTGATAAAGAAAATCTTTCCTTATTATTTCTAACATTTCCCCTATTGTATTAAGACAAATATATACTAATATAAGGAATATGTTCATGATCAACTAAATTATTAAGACAAATTCCTACATAATATCTACTTATTGTCTCATCTGTACAGGCAATATATCTTTACCTGATTAATTCAAACCAGTGTTATTTATGAAACTTGTCAGTGCTTCTCTCTTCTTTATCAAGTGCGGGTCTCAAATTTTTTTTTTCTTTTACTTTCATTGAATATTTGGAGAATGTCACATGGTCTCCTCTCCATTCAGAAAGCTTTCTTCCTGTCAAATATTCTTTTTCTCCCTAACTATATAAAATTTTCCCAAATCTGATTCTATAATGGCTTTAGTTATATAACAACTACAATAACTTTCTGCCACAATATTTTATTATAATGGACTTAACTTTTACATTTGTGACTCATGCCTATATTAGGCCCTTAAAGAGCACATTTTTTTTTTTTTTAGTTCTTGACATGTTCCATTTTTAGTATTCCACTGTAATCTCTGTTTGCAAAAAATCGTATAAAATAAGAAATAAGTTAATATATTGTACCAATGTAACACTGTCATCATGTTTGGCATGTCACCTGTCATCCATTCTTCTTGTATTAAAACTTTTAATTTAAAATAATATGTCTATAAAATAGCACATCAGATAATATATACTTCTTTTATTATAAAGATATAAATAAGTAGCTAAAAGACACTTCTATCCATAAGATGGATAAGAGGAAGTAATGCTGAGACAAGAAAACTGACTGCTTTAAAATGCATGGCTTTTTTGAGGCTGACATTTTAATAATACTTCTCTGGAGTTGCATTGTCCCCTTTTTCTTTGCCATTCCCATAAAGAGAGATTATTATCCTAATTAGAGCTGTTAAATGTTAGAAGAGAAAAATGTGTGAGCAAGCTCTTTCTTTTTCTTCTCCCAAGGACAGCAAGTCTTCTAAGTTATGAAGATAAACTCAGTAAAATTGCTCATAGAAAAGAAAATTTTACTTCCCTTAGAAAAAACTTGGGTGTCTAACATGAAATTTAGAATAGAAAAAACTGTATAATACTTCATGCTTAAAACTCTCTTTGGCTGAAGCTGTTAGGAAATTATTTCCTATTAAGCCAGTCCTTGAAAGTGTATGTATGCTCTAGTGTTTGTTATATTTAAATATATTGTCCGTATTGAGAGGCAAACAAAAGTGCTAGTATTCAAACATAAAGATCAAGCATACTTTAATTTAGCATTCTCAACTTTTTAAATACTCTAATACAATTCATTACAAACACAATGTTAATATAGATTAACTTATATATATCATACCTAGCTGTTACTTTATTAAAATCAGCTCCAGAATAGTACCAAAAAGGGATCAGAACTATTTTAGATGCCAAACATTCATTTGGAGGCATTTTAAAATAATTTAGGCTTTCCTTGTGGCTCAGCTGGTAAAGAATCCCCCTCTGTCTGTCAACATACCCCCTAAGGCTGAGAAAAACTTTTGAGATTTTATTTACAAACCCACAAACTTTTCTCTAGTATGCTAGTAAATATAAAGATAAAGTAAATGGTCTCAAAAAATAAAATGCACTGCCTAGTGAAATAAATGGAAATAAAAATTAAAACAGGCACAATATTTTTTTTTAAATACTAATACAAAAAAGTCTATCTTCTTTTATCCACCAAACATCTTCCTCTTCACTAAATTTGTTAATGATACATATTTTTAAAATTTAGTCATTATTCAATTTATTCCTTTATTCAACTATTAGATGCATGTGTGCATGCTGAATCACTGTCATGTCCAACTCTGTGAGATCCTATGGACTTGTAGCCTATCTGGCTCCTCTGTCCCTGGGATTCTCCAGAAAAGAATACTGGAGTGGGTTGCCATTTCCTTCTCCAATGCATGAAAGTGAGAAGTGAAAGTGAAGTCACTCAGTTGTTTCTGACTCTTCGCGACCCCATGAAGTGCAGCCTACCAGGCTCATCCATCCATGGAATTTTCCAGGCAAGAGTACTGGAGTGGGGTGCCATGCCTTCTATGCAAAGAGGGGCTAAATAGGGTCAAATAGCATCAGACAGCGTGCTACATGCACATGGTAAATCAAGAAAAACTCAATGTGGTATTTCCAAGAAACCAACTGTCTAGCAGATTTCATTTATTAAAGTTTGATCATTATGAAATCTTAAAGATTAGACTTGTATGTGGTTAACACTCAAATTGTTTGACCAAGCAATTTTACACCCTTCAGGTGTGGTAGTCTTTGTTTTTTGTTTGTTTTTTTCCTTTGCATTATAATACATTTTTTCTCATTTTCAAATAAAAAAAAAGATTCAAGTTACCAGTATATAAAACATGATTTTTTTCTTTATCATGCATTGACTAGTAAGAAAGCCAGTAGTTATTGACTTTGACTTTTATGCATACTTATTATATTATTGCTTTCAATATGCATTCAACATTTTTTGATCAACTTATTTATTCAATATATTTTAACTCATTTATTCTTTTTTGGTATGGTTGATTTTTCTTCATATTTTTAATTCACTTTTTAAATTGGAGTATAGCTGGCTTACATTGTTGTGTTAGTTTCTGCTGTATAGCAAAGTGAATCAGCTTGATGTGTATGTATGTATGTGTTCACTTTGATATATATGTATATATATTTGTATGTGTATACATACATACATACACACACATATATATATATATCATACAAACATACATATATATGTATATCAAAGAAACACACATATATATATCAAGCTGATTCACTTTGGTGTGCAGCAGAAACTAACACCGCAGTGTGAATATGGGCTTCCCAGGTGGAGCTATTGGGAAAGAGCCTGCCTGCCAGTGCAGGTAGATGTAAGAGATGTGGGCTCAATCCCTGAGTTGGGAAGATCCCCTGGAGGAGGGCACAGCAACGCACTCCAGTATCTTGCCAGGAGAATCCCATGGACAGAGGAACCTGGTGGGTTACCATCCATGGGGTTGCAGAGTTGGACATGACTGAAGCAACTTAGCACACACACACACGTATGTCCACTCATTTTTAGATTCTATTCCCCTTTACGTCATTAAAGAGTGTTAAATAGAGTCCCCTGTGCTACACGTTAGGTTCTTAGTTATCTTATGCACTGTGTATAAGCATCTCCCAATTTATCCCTCACTCCCCTTTCCCACTTGGTAACCATAGTTTGTTTTCTTATCTGTGACTCAATTTCTGTTTTTTAAGTAGGTTCAGTATGACAATCTCTCAGTCCCAGGAGTGAGATTGCTAGATCATATGGTAGCTCTATTTTTTTTGTTTTTTAAAAGGAAACCATCAACCAAACAAAATAAAGACAGAGGCAACAAAAACCACAAAATGGGAGAAAGTATTTATAAACAAAGTGACCAAGACAAGGGATTAATCTCTAAATTATAGAAACAACTATTGCAGCTCAATATCGAAAATAACATATAATCCAATCAAAAATGGTTGAAAGTTCTAAAAAGACATTTCTCCAAAGACATACAGATAGCCAAGAAGCACATGAAAAAATGCTCAACATCACTAATTATTAGAGAAATGCTAATCGAAACTACCATGAGGTGTGACCTCACACCCATTAGAATGGCCCTCATCAAAAATCTACAAACAACAAATGCTGGAGAGGATGTGGAGATAAGGGAAAGCTCCTACCCTGTTGGTGGGAGTGTAAATTGACACAGCCACTGTGGAGAACAGCGTGGAGATTCCTTAATAAGCATTCAGCATATTTTTATAAATCCCATTTTCTTGCAGGTACTGGTCTAGGCCATAGATGTTTGTATGTTTAGTTGGAAACAAAATAGTATGTGCCTTCACAGGGGCTCATATTTAAGTCTTGATGATGACTAAGTTCTAAGTGAAGAAGTGAATATACTACTACAATACTTTCTGTGAATTATCATAATGAAGATATATGCAGAATGTGACAGAAAGTCAGTGTGTCCAAGCAGCCCTGTGTCAGGAAGCATTTAACAGTAAGACCCCCATGTGCTGTTTCCAGTCTCTCTTGAGCCCTCTGTTCCTCATCAGTCCCTGCCAGGGGCTAGAGGAGCAGGCAAGCCACTCCCAGGACTGAGATCAAAGAGATGGGATGCTTGCATAGGACTTCCTTCATTAGCTTTTCCATTTGGTGAAAGGGGCTATTTACGACCCTCCTTTGTTATGGATCGCCTCTTGGCCTTATGGCCTCTATTGCTCCTTGCTTCCTTGGTAAACTTGTAAAGTCTGGTCTCTTGATCTTTATCTAAAGAAGCTACTGGTATATATATTCTTACGGAATTCAGTAAAGCACCTTTGTTCCATCAGAGCTTAGGTCCCCGTGTCATTCTTTCTTTCTTTCTTTCTCTCTGTCTCTCTACTTCTGGCTCATTCCCTGGAACGCGAAAGCCGGCTGCGTAACCAAGGGAATATTAGCCTCTTTCCTTCTTTCACTCTCTCATCATCGACTCCAGACCACCAGGTCCTGGTCCAATAAAGAACCAACAGCCCTGAGGGATTCAGAGCAGGGCTGATGCTTCAGATGACTCTTAAAAGATAAACTTTGAGTATATCAAATAGAGTAGTGCATTCAGGGGAGAGAGATGGGAGACTTGTGAAGGCCTGGCCTAAAATCTTCTTCAGCACTCCCAATGATAGTGTAAACACTTACTTTCCTGTATTATGTCTCTTTAAGGTAACTAGAATGGTTTGTTTCTTGAAATTGAAACTAACTTAATCTAATATTACAGACAACAAAAGTTATCCATAGAATAAGAGGTATATACTCAGAGCATAACATGGGGTTATTGATAATTATAAATCAAGGCCACACATGAAGAAGCAGAAGTAGCCCTTTGAAAATTATATAAAATCATAAAGGAACATATACACTAAGAATGAAAACTTAGATTTTATAATAGGTGGTCGAATGTCATTGGTACATGTTAAACATTTCAGTAACATACACAAGATGCATTTAAGAATGAGACTTTGGAAGTGGCACTATAGATTTTCTGAAGAGGAGAAAACCTAGAAAGCTGGTATGAAGACCAGCTACCTATTCAAAAGGTCCTAAAAAGAAATGAAAATAAGTTCTAAATGGATTCAAATCCTAAATGTCAGACCATGAAACTCATAGAGGTGAACATAAGCAGAACACACTTTGATTTAAATTGTATTAATATTTTCTTTGTCCTATTGATACCAAGCCCAAGCTCACTCTGCTCACTGTAGGAAAGGCCAATAAATCCAAGGGGCAAAGTGTTAAGGCAAGGAAGAGAACTTTATTTGGCAAGACAGCTGACCAAGAAGATGATAAACTAATGTCTCAAAATAACTGTCTTGTTGGGGCCTGAATGCCTGTTTTTTTGTTTTGTTTTGTTTTGTTTTTTTTGGTATGGATCAGAGATGAGGGCAGATGAAGAAGCAAAGTAAAAAGACTTTAATTCTTGCAAATACCTACTGCTGCTGCTGCTAAGGCACTTCAGTCTTGTCCGACTCTGTGTGACCCCATAGACGGCTGTCCACCAGGCTTCCCCGTCCCTGGGATTCTCCAGGCAAGAACACTGCATTGGGTTGCCATTTCCTCCTCCAGTGCATGCATGCATGCTAAGTCGCTCAGTCATGTCTGACTCTGTGAGACTCTATGGTCAGCAGCCCACCAGGCTCCTCTGTCCACAGGATTCCCTAGGCAAGAATACTGGAGTGGGTTGCCATTGCCTTCTGCAAATACCTACTAGAACAGCAAGCCTCTGGCAGGGCATGTATTAATTCCTTCTTTTTTACAGTCATTCACAGGGAGGCAGGGTCAGATTATCTCCCTGTGAGCTAAACAAAGTCACTTTAGTTTTAAACGTCAGGTAGAGGGGGCAGGCTTCTCCGATTATATGATTACAATAGCAAAAAACAGAGAAAACAAGGGTTAAAGTCATAGAAATAGATCCACCATAGAGTCAAAATTAACCCTTCCTGGTTATACTATCTCCAAAAGCAAAAGAAATATAAGCAAAAATAAACCAATGGGACTTAATTAAATTTAAAAGCTTTTGCACAGCAAAGGAAAACTTTGGATAAAATGAAAAGTCAGCCTATTGAATGGTAGGAAATATTTGCAAGTCATATGACCAATTAGGGGATAAAATCCAAAATATTTAAATGGCTCATACAACTAAAAATCAAAAACATACAAACAGCCCAATTAAAAAATGGGCAAAAGACCTGAATAAATATTTTTCCAAACAGAAAACGCAGAAGGCCAACAGGCACATGAAAAGATGCTCACCATTGCTAATCTTCAGGGAAATTCAAATCAAATCACAATGAGCTGTCACCTCACACCTGTCAAATGGCTATCATCAAAAAGAAGAAAAATAACAAATATTATAAAGGATGTGGAGAAAAGAGAACCCTCATACACTGTTGGTGGAAATGTAAGTTGGTGTGGTTGCTGTGGAAAAACAGCATGGGGATTTCTCAAAAAAAAAAAAAAATATTAGAGAGCAATTTCACTCCTGGGTGTATATCCAACAAAACAAAAACTTATTCAAAAAGTAACATGTACCCTGTACAACATTCATAGCAGCATTGTTAATGAGTGTCACTCTATGAAAGCAACCTAGGTGTCCATCAACAGATGAATGGATACATAAGATGTGATACATTTACAGAATGTGATGTCTCTGCTTTTTAATACACTGTTGAGATTTGTCATAGCTTTTCTTCCAAGGAGAGTCTTGGAAGAGTCTTAATTTCGTGGCTGTAGTCACCATCTGCATTGATTTTGGAACCCAAGAAAATGAAATTAACAGTTTCCACTTTTCCCCCATCTATTTGCCATGAAGTGATAGGACTTGATGCCATGATCTTAATTTTTTGAATGTTGAGTTTTAAGTGAGCTTTTTCACTCTCCTCTTTCACCTTCATCAAGAGGCTCTTTAGTTCTTCTTTGCTTTCTGTCGTTAAAGTGGTATCATCTGCATATCTGAGGTTGTTGATATTTCTGCTGGCAATTTTGATTCCAGCTTGTGAGTTAAGGCTTTAGTGTAGTAAGTGAAGCAGAAGTAGATTTTTTTTTTTTAATTCCCTTGTGTTTTCTATGATCCAGCATATGTTGACAAATTGATCTCTGGCTCCTCTGCCTTTTCTAAATCCAGGTTGTACATCTGGAAGTTCTCAGTTCACATACTGCTGAAGCCTAACTTGAAGGATTTTGAGCATAATCTTGCTAGCATGTGAAGTAAGAGCAATTGTACAGTAATTTGAGCATTCTTTGGCATTGTCTTTCTTTGGGATTGAGTGAAAATTGACCTTTGCCAGTCCTGTGGCCACTGCTGAGTTTTCCAAATTTGCTGGTATAATGACTTCAGCACATTAACAGAATCATCTTTAAGGATTTGAAATAGCTCATCTGGAATTCCATTACCTCCTCTAGCTTTGTTAGTGATGCTTCCCAAGACCCACTTGACTTCACATTCCAGGATGTCTTGCTCCAGGTGAGTGATCACACCTCTGTGGTGATCCTGGCCATCTCCCAACATTCGCTCCAGCCTTCCCTGGACCCACTTCCAGCCCCTTCAGAGGGCTTTTACTTGACCCCTGATCACCTGAAACCCGACAGCCAGTGAAGTTTTATACACTCAATGAGGATCAGCAGTGGGATAACCAGGATGCTAGACATATCATCCAAATACCTTGAGCAGCTGAAGGCCTGACAAAATGTAGTCCACTGGAGAAGGGAATGGCAATCCACTTCAGTGTTCTTGCCTTGAGAACACCATGAACAGTATACATGGGTTAAAACCTTTAAAAATTGTGAATCACTATATTATACAACTATAAATTATTATAATACTGTAGATTAACTTTACTTTAATTTAAAAATGAAAAGGGTCTGAATGGTGGCACCAATGATTACTTTGTAGAAAAGAGATGGCTTTTGAGACAGAAAGTGAGAATTAGAGTAAGATGAAGTGAATATGATTGAGGAGGGAGAGGTGTGTCTATAAATAACAGTTCCAATTAGTTTCTGGCCTGAAGAGAGAAAAATGGAGAGGAAGGCGGTGGTGATTTGCCAGGAGGGACAGAGGAAGTAGTGGGTGATGTTGTGCAACTGAAGAAGATAATAATGAGTTCAGATTTCATAATGATTCAGTCATGAGTCAACTAAACTTTTCTGGCCTCTCCAGTAGCCAAAAACAATAGTTCTGTTCTTTAGAAAGATATGATTTTCTTAAAAACAGACAAACAAACAAACAAACAAAAAACAATTCCACAAGGACTTTAATGTCTGTGTTTTAGATCTTCTTATAAATAAGGAGTCACTTTTCTGACCATATGTTTCGCCTGCTTACCTGCTTGGAATATGCAGTCCCATTTCAGCTACAAAGTTTCAAACACTATATTCACAGGGGACTCTGGAAACTGATGTCAAGCCTTAGAGATTTTTACATTATGGCTTACCATCCAAATGGAAGTAAAAGTTTTGAGGGCTATTGAACAGTAAATGTTCCACATGTATCATATTACATGTGTTACAGAATTTGATGTCAACTTGCTATGAAAATGCAGTGTTCAATTTCCCAAAGATGTCAGATTCTACACCTATAGTAACATTTTCTAGTACTTACACAATGCATCACATAAAAGCAGACAATGATAGACACTGATGAAATATTTTCTAAGAACACATTCAACTCTGCATTTGAGGTATGTTCATCCATCTTTTTCCAACAGTCTTGACTTCTTTAGTTTTGCATAACATTCAGACACATTTAAGGGCAACTATGGGATGTTTCAGGCTTCCCAGGCTCAGTTGTAAAGAACCCACCTGCCAATGCAGGAGACACAGGAAATGTGGGTTCCATCCTGAGTTGGGAAGATCCTGTGGAGGAGGAAATGGCAACCCACTCCAGTATTCTTGCCTGGAAAATTCTATGGAGAGAGGAGCCTTTTGGGCTACAGACCACGGGGTTGCAGAGTCTGAGACAGCTGAGCAACTGAGCACACACACACGAGATATTTCAAGGTTAAAATAATGTCATGGAAAAGATAAGCGTTCTTTTTTTTCCTAATATATATATTTTATTGAGGTATAGTTTACTTACTATGTTTCAAGTGCACAGCAAGATGATTCAGTTATACATACACACATATAATATTTTTAAGATGATTTTACATTATAGGGTATTGCAAGATATTGACTATACTTATCTGTGCTATACGGTAAACCTTTGTTACTTGTTGCGTATCTGTTTTTCTTTAAATTAGAAATCTAGCATTCTATTCATACTAAAAATTCTTTCTTTACATATGTAACCAAATATGCACAGATCATATGTCCATTATATACTTAAAATAAGGGGCAATGTTAAACTTCCACTTTAGAGCCCAGCATGTATTAAATGAAGAGACGAGATATGGAGTTCAGTCTTCACTCTGAACATTTGTTTTTCTCTTGCCTCTTTATCAATTCATGACCTCACTTTAAGGAGCTTGTGTTTATAGCGTCTTGGTCAGCAGTGCCTTCACTAATGCAGAATTCAACAACACAAATATGCCAGATGCTTAAAAAGATGTTTTAACACAGAGATTATCAGAGAAATGAGGTCATTCTGAAAGAGAAGATAAAATTCAATGTTCAACCAAACATGTGAAAGCAATTACGGGTAGAGGGCATCACAGAAATAGGATGTTGTAGCAGGTCCTGAAAGGTTACAGGACCAGAAAGGAAAGACTCAGTTTAAAATGTGGAACTAAGGATGGGCTTGAAAGAATATGTGATTTGGGATAAAATGTTCATAGTATTTCTTTCATCTCTTTCTTACTACATTGAAATTGTGTTGAGAAAGTATTTATAATTTTGTCAATCAAACTATTAAAATACTTTAGTCCCAAAATATTTCAGTAGCCTGAAATGTTATAAGAAGACAGAAAATATAAAATATAATATAATCTAGTGGGAGCTAAATTGTGTGTTTAATCAAAATATTTCAAAGTAACCTACAGTTATAACAGGTAGCTGTCTTATTTTATTTCATGATTATATTAACATGGACAATGCTAAAATATATGTTAATGGTTACATGCATATTAACTTTGTTTTCATTATCAGAAATAACATAAATGTCAGGAGGCTTTTAGTTTTTCCCATTAAGTAATGAAGACAGTAAAGTGAAAGAAATCTTAAATTTATTCAGTTATAAATGTTTTTTCATAAAATATGGATTTGAAAAACTTGGATATTTTATAGCACATATATACTGCCTTGAAGGACAATACATATCTCTTTATTTATTGTAAAGTAAATCGAACCAGGAACCACGCATTATTGAAAAGGGGTTGCTAAATTTTCAAGTTATAGATAATGATCTAAAAACTATTTCATTTATTAGAGTAGATAAAAAGTAAAGCCTATGAAGAGGCCATTAAAGGTGTTTTAAAATATGTATTTTTTTTAACTTTCTCTTGAAAGAATATATAAAACATATTAGTTCAGTTCAGTTGCTCAGTAATGTCCAACTCTTTGTGACTGAATGGACTGCAGCACACCAGGCTTTCCTGTCCATCACCAACTCTCGGAGCTTAGTAAAACTCTAGTCCATTGAGTCAGTGATGCCATCCAACCATCTCATTCTCTGTCGTCCCCTTCTCCTACTTTCAATCTTTCCCAGCATCTGGGTCTTTTCAAATGAGTCAATTCTTCGCATCAGGTGGCCGAAGTATTGGAGTTTCAGCTTCAGCATCAGTCCTTCCAATGAATATTCAGGACTGCTTTCCTTTGGGATTGACTGGTTGGATCTCCTTGCAGTCAAAGGGAATCTCAGGAGTCTTCTCCAACACCACAGTTCAAAAGCATCAATTCTTTTGGGCTCAGCTTTCTTTACAGTCCAACTCTCACATCCATATGTGATTACTGGAAAAACCATAGCCTTGATTATACAGACATTTGTTGGCAAAGTAACGTCTCTGCTTTTTAATATGCTGTCTAGGTTGGTCATAACTTTTCTTCCAAGGAGCAAGCATCTTTTAATTTTATGACTGCAGTTACAATCTGTAGTGATTTTGGAGCCCCCCAAAATAAAATCTCTCACTATATCAGTTGTTTCCCCATTGATGTGTCATGAGGTGATGGGACTGGATGCCATGATCTTAGTTTTCTACATGTTGAGCTTTAAGCCAACTTTTTCACTCTTCTCTTTCACTTACATCAAGTGACTCTTTAGTTCTTCGCTTTCTGCCACAAGGGTCGTGTCCTCTGAAGTTATTGATATTTCCCCCAGCAAACTTGATTCCAGCTTGTGCTTCATCCAGCCCAACATTTTGCATGATGTACTCTGCATAAAAGTTAAATAAGCAGGGTGACATTCTACAGCCTTGACGTACTCTTTTCCTGATTTGGAACCAGTCTGTTGTTCCAAGTCCAGTTCTAACTGTTGTTTCCTGACCTGAATACAGGTTCTCACGAGGAAGGTCAAGAGGTCTGGTAGTCTCATCTCTTTCAGAATTTTCCACAGTTTGTTGTGATCCACAAAGTCAAAGGCTTTGGCATAGTCAATAAAACAGAAGTAGATGTTTTGGGGGGAACTCTGTTGCTTTTTTGATGATCTAACAGATGTTGGCAATTTGATCTCTGGATCCTCTGCCTTTTCTAAATCCAGCTTGAACATCTGGAAGTTCATGGTTCATGTACTGTTGAAGCCTGGCTTGGAGAATTTTGAACATTACTAGCATGTGAGATGAGTGCAATTGTGCAGTAGTTTGAACATTCTTTGGCATTGCCTTTCTTTGGGATTGGAATGAAAACTGATCTTTTCCAGTCCTGGCCCCAGATTTGCTGACATATTGAGTGTAGCACTTTCACAGCATCATCTTTCAGGATTTGAAATAGCTCAAATGGAATTCCATCACCTCCACTAACTTTGTTCATAGTGATGCTTCCTAAGGCCCACTTGACTTCACATTCCAGGATGTCTGGCTCTAGGTGAAGTGATCACACCATCATGGTTATCTAGGTCATGAAGATCTTTTTTGTATAGTTCTGTGTATTTTTGCCTGCTCTTCTTAATATCTTCTTAATACCTTCTTAATATCTTCTCCTTTTGTTAGGTCCATACCGTTTCTGTCCTTTATCGAGCCCATCTTTGCATGAAATGTTCCCTTGGAATCTCTAATTTTCCTGAAGACATCTTTAGTCTTTCCCATTCTATTGTTTTCCTCTATTTCTTCGCACTGATTACTGAGGAAGGCTTTCTTATCTCTCCTTGCTATTTTTGGAACTCTATATTCAAATGGGTATATCTTTCATGTTCTCTTTTGCCTTTAGCTTCTCTTCTTTTTTCAGCTATTTGTAAGGCCTCCTCAGACAACCATTTTGCCTTTTTGCATTTCTTCTTCTTGGGTATAGTCTTGATCACTATGAAGCACCATCCATAGGTCTTCAGGCAGTCCATCAGGTCTAATCCCTTGAATCTCTATGTCCCTTACATTGTATAATCATAAGGGATTTGATTTAGGTCATACCTGAATGGTCTAGTGGTTTCCCCTACTTTCTTCAATTTAAATCTGAACTTGCAATAAGGAGTTCATGATCTGAGCCACAGTCAGCTCCCAGTCTTGTTTTTGCTAACTGTATAGAGCTTCTCCATCTTTGGCTGCAAAAAATATAATCAATCCGATTTTGGTGTTGACCATCTGGTGATGTCCACATGTAGAGTCTTCTCTTGTGTTGTTGGAAGAGGGTGTTTGCTATGACCAATGTGTTCTCTTGGCAAACCTCTGCTATCTTTGACCTGCTTTGTTTTGTACTCCAAGGCCAAATTTGCCTGTTACTCCAGGTAGCTCTTGACTTCCTACTTTTGCAGTCCAGTCCCCTATAATGAAGGGGACATCTATTTTGGTGTTAGTTCTAGAAGGTTTTGTAGGTCTTCATAGAACCATTTGACTTCAGTGTCTTCAGCTTTACTGGTTGATGCTGTAAAGAGCAATATTGCATTAGGAACCTGGAATGTTAGATCCATGGATCAAGGCAAATTGGAAGTGATCAACCAGGAGATGGCAAGAGTTAACATTGACATTTTAGGAAGCACCAAAATAAAATGGACTGGAATGGGTGAGTTTAACTCAGAACACCATTATACCTCCTACTGTGTGCAAGAATCCCTTAGAAGAAGTGGAGTAGCCATCATAGTCAACAAAAGAATCCAAAATATAAAAAAGAGAATTTCACAAACCTGATGTGCACAGCCTGATTATCACAAATGAATACAACCTGTAACCACCACCAAAGTTAGAAATGGAACATTATCACTAGCTCTCTAAAATGTTCTGTTCCAAAGTCTGTCCTGCCCTACTGAAGGTAATCACTTTTCTGACTTCTAACTCCATACATTAGATTAAATATTATTGCCTTTTTTAAACATGGAATTGTACCTTTTTTTTTTTTTTGGTTGCACTGCTTTTGTACTAGCTTCTATTTATTTGTGAAGTCCAAGTTGCTGTATATAGCAGCAATTCCTTCATATTTGTTGATGCATATTAATCCTGTAAATGAATATATATTTATTTACTCATTTTTTGATGGGCATATAAATGCTATATACTGATGTATGCCCCCCATCATATACTGAAGCCCTAACCGTTCACTGTCTGAAGATAGGATCTTAGGAGGCAATCAAGGTTAAGTGAAGTCATTAAGGGTAGCACCCTTAATCTGATAGGACTGTCACCTGATAGAGGAAGATATTTCTGTCTCTGTCTGTTACTCTATCTGCCAAGTGAGAACACAGCACAAAAAGAGCCACATGGAAGCCAGGAAAAGTCTTGCCAGAAACCAAATCCTTCGAAAACATTGATCCTGGACTATCTAGCTTCCACAACTCTGAGAAATTAAATTTTAGTTTTAAACAGCTTAAACGTTACCTAGCCTATGTTATTTTATTATTGCAACATGAGGAGCAAACTAAAACAGACATACAGATTGCTTTTAACTGGGGGCTATTCAGAACAATTATTTTATTTGCAGCATTCTTGTACATTCTTCTGCTTTGGAACACATATGCATAATTTCTGTTGTGTATATTTCAGAGGGTATATGTATGTTCAAATTGAATAGATAATTATTGTTTTTCAGTAGGTAAATCATGTCTGACTCTGCAACCCCATGGACTGCAGAATGCCAGGCTCCTCTGTCCTTTACTATCTTTCAGAGTTTGCTAGATTCATGTCCTTTGAGTTGGTGATGCTATCTAACCATCGCTTACTTTGCCACTCTCTTGATAATAAGGGTTTCAAAAAGGTTAGATTTTTAAACCCTCACCATCTATGACTGTTGACAGTTACAATTGATCTACATTCTAATTGCAACTTGTTACTGGAAATCTCTATAGTTTCAACTGTTTTGGTTTGTATATTCTTATGTCTTCAATGACATAGTGTGGAACACTTTTTCATGACTATTGGCTATTTGGATGTCATTTTACATGAGGAATCTCTTGAGTCTTTTAACATGTTTTCCCTATTAAATTGTCTTTTTCTGAATAATTTATAGTAGATTTTAACATCCTAATTTCTTGACAAATGATATCTTTCCTAAAGGTTTTCCGATGTAACCTCATATATTTTAAAGTAATGACCTTTAAAGTAAGTACTAACAACTCCTGGTATTTCCTTTTGTGTACAGTGATGGCATTAAAAAGAAAAAAAAGTGTGCTCATTTGAGAAACTACAAAGGCCAACAGTATCCTTAAAATGGAGAAAATTTTCTTTATTTAGCAAAGTCTAATGTGATGGATAGAGGTTCTGTATCTACACACAGTTGGGAAACCTGTGAGGTTTAGTTACACATCTGCTATTTTATAAAAGGAGACACTGTTTCCCAGGACTCATTTATTGGACTTATACAGTCATTGTTTGCAAAATCTTATCTTGCAGTGCTTAGTAGGAATCTCTTTTACTGGCATAACAGTTATCAACTCTTTGAGAGAGAGATAAGGTCTTAAATAGAATTCTATTATGAACATTTTGTAATGAAATGGGATTAGGATATGACATTTTCTCTAGTAAAGTTTATTAATGTATCAGAAGTTAAGTCTGGAACCCTAAGTCCTAAGTTGGAACTTTGGGACGTGCTTTTGCTTTTACTTTTTTCCCCCAGAAAATGGAAATGCCACTCAGAAAGAATAGAGAGATAGGAGTTTATTTAGTGCCAAACTTACCTGGGTCCTATCCATAGCTATATGATTCAATGAAAGTCTTGCCATAATCATTACAGATGCTCCTGAAAATAGGACCCATTTTTGCTGAGTTCTCATTTTGAAAGATAAGATTGTGGGTAGAAAACTATGCAAAATTTTCAAAATTATATGAATTATTGTTGTAGGCTGGAATTGAGAGTGACAAAAGATTTTCCTGTTTTTAGCCTGAAGGCTGAAATTTACAAAAATTTTAAACACTGCAGAATTCTTTTGAAGGCACTTCTGATTAATTTAAACTCAGCATAGAGATGTTTAATTATTTTCTTCCTAAAATTGTCACTAACAGTATTACATACTTTGTAAAGATGACAACTGGATTGAGGACAAAGGAAATGATTTCACTCTGTCTCAATTTAAAGTCTTAGATGTGCTGGTATTTCTTGACCCAAGATGAATCAATTTCTGACAAGATGAGCTAGAAGAAATCTAATTTTGTTTACCAAAATTTATCTTTGATATATATATACCTTTGATATATATATCTTTATATATATATCACACAGAAAGCTGAAATGACTGAATTTTAAATGATTATTATTCACAATGTCTAGTCAAAAACCCTAACATAATTCAGCTTCAAATTCCATCCAAATTATGGAACCTAAATTCATTTTAAACTAAAGACAATAGTATTTTGTGTTCTAGCAAGACTTTTATTGATTTTCTCATGGATTATCTAATAAGGTATTCATGAAAAAGTGACAGTGTCTTCATAATGGTTACTTTATATTAGGAAAATGATTTCTATATTCAACAAAATAAGTTGAACCATAGTAGGCCTATATGTTCACGTGTAAATTTCATTAGGAAGGTCCATTACATCAGTTATACTGAATGAACATAGTAAAAGAGTATTTAAAATCTGTAGAGTGAAGAAAGAATAATTGTACTTTTTGCATGGAAAAATTTACACTATTGATTTGATTCTAGAGACATATCATTGCACAAGATTTTTAAGGTTCTGTAAGACCATTTACAAAAGATATTGTAAGCAAGACTTATAAGTAGGACCTTTGGTATTTTAATAATGGAAAAATAATAGGTGAGATCAAAAATACTGTCAAATCTTGAGATATGATATTAATGCAAATGGTATCACTTAGTGTGGACTTAGGATATCATTTTATATGGGAAATGTTACAAGGAAAAAAGTATGTATACTTTGTATATCCTGATCTAATGAGAAAGTATACATATAGTCCAATTAATTTGCCTTTGGGATTTTTAAATTATTTTAGGCACAAGGTCAAAGCTATGAATCCAGAATTCATTCCTGCCAAGAGTTTACCTATTCCCTGTTCCCTTCATCAAGATGAATGACTTTTTGAAAACTAACCTACAGAATGCAATAAACCTCCAAACCTCTGATTGTTTCCTGCCCCACTGTATTCTGAGAATTGCTGTCACTAAATAGAGGTAGCAAGATGACTAAAGACGAAAACAAAGGGTGGAGTAATGCTATTTTGAAACTTTAGCCCTCATGATAAAGAAGCATCACCATGCAAGATGTTGTTAATTTTCAGTCACTAACTCGTATCTGGCTCTTCGGGACCCCATGGACTTCAGCATGCTAGGCTCCTCTGCCTCCACTATTCCCAGAGTTTGCTCAAATTCATGTCCACTGAGTTGGTGATGCTGTTTAATAACAATCTCTTCCTCTACCTCCCCTTTCTCTTTTTCCTTCATTCTTTCCCAGCATCAGAGTCTTTTCCAAAGAGTCGGCTCTTCACACCAGGTGGCCAAAGTACTGGAGCTTCAGCTTCAGCATCAGCCAAATCAACAAATCAATTTCTTTTAGAATTGACTGGTTTGAACTCCTTGCAGTGCAAGAGACTCTCAGGAGTCTTCTGCAGCACTACATTTCAAAAGCATCAATCCTTGGGCACTGAGCCTTCTTTATGAACCAACTCTCACATATGTACATGACTACTGGAAAAACTGTATCTTTTTTTTTTTTAATGGACCTTTGTGGCTAGTGTTTTGAAAGTGATGTCTTGGCTTTTTAATATGCTTTTAGGTTTGCCATAAGTTTCCTTTCAAGAAACAATCATCTTTAATTTCATGGCTGCAGTTACTATCCACAGTGATTTTTGAAGTCCAAGAAAATAAAATCTGTCACTGCTTCCACTTTTTCTTCTTCTATTTGACATGAAGTGATGGGACCAGGCACCATGATCTTAATTTTTTGAATGTTGAGTTTTAAGCAAGCTCTCCTCTTTCACCTTCATGAATACACTATTTAGTTCCTCTTCACTTTCTGCCATTAAAGTGGTATCATCTGCATATCTGAGATTGATGCTATTTCCCCCAGCAGTCTTGATTCCAACTTGTGATTCATCCAACCAGAACGATGTAGAGACATTACTTTGCCAGCAAAGGTCCGTCTAGTCAAAGCTATGGTTTTTACAGTATGGATGTGAGAATTGGACTATAAAGAAAGCTGAGCTCTGAAGAATTGATACTTTTGAACCGTAATGTTGGAGAAGACTCTTGAGAGTCCTTTGGACTGCAAGGAGATCCAACCAGTCCATCCTAAAGGAAATCAGTCCTGAATATTCATTGGAAGGACTGACCCTGAGGCTGAAATGCCAATACTTTGACCACCCTATGTGAAGAACTGACTCATTTGAAAAGACCCTGATGCTGGGAAAAATTGAAGGCGGGAGGAGAAGGGTATGACAGAGGATCAGATGGTTAGATGGCATCATGGACTCAAGGGACATGAGTTTGAGTAAACTCAGGGAGTTGGTGATGGACAGGGAAGCCTGATATGCTGCAGGCCATGGGGTTGCAAAGAGTTGGACACGATTGAGTGACTGAACTGAACTGACTCTGTATAGACATTAAATAAGCAGGGTGACAATATATAGTTGGTCCTACTCCATTCCCAATGTTCAACCAATCAGTTGTTCAATGTCTGATTCTAACTGTTGCTTCTTGACCCACCTACAGGTTTCTCAGGAGAGAGGTAAGGTGGTCTGGTACTCCCATCTCTTGAAGAAGTTTCCACAGTTTGTCATAATCCACACAATCAAAGGCTTTAGCATAATAAATAAAACATAAGTAAATGTTTTTTCTGGAACTCCCTTGCATTCTCCATGATATGGTGCACATTGGCAATTTGATCTCTGATTCCTCTGCCTCTTCAAAGCCCAGCTTGTACATTTGAAAATTCTCAGTTCATGGAAGTTCTCAGTTCATGTACTGCTGAAGACTAGCTTAAATGATTTTGAGCATAAACTTGCTAGCATGTGAAATAATGGCAATTGTACAGTAGTTTGAACATTTTTTTCGAATTGTCCTTCTTTGGGATTGGAATAAAAACTGATCTTTTCCAGTCCTGTGGCCTCTGCTGAGTTTTCCAAATTTGCTGACATATTGCATGCAGCATTTTGACAGATTCATCTTTTAGGATTTTAAATAGCTTGGCTGAAGTTCCATCACCTCCACTAGCTTTATTTGTATGATATTTCCTAAGGTCCACCTGATTTCACACTCCAGGATGGCATGCTCTAGGTGAGTGATCACTCCATCATGGTGATCTGGGTCTTTAAGACCTTTTTTGGGTACTTCTTCTGTGTACTCTTGCCACTTTTTCTTAATCTCTTCTGCTTACTGTTTTTGTCCTTTATTGTGCCCATCTTTGAATGAAATGTCCCCTTGGTATCTCCAGCTTTCTTGAAGAGATCTCTAGTCTTTCCCATCCTATTTTATTCCTCTACTTTTTTGCACTGTTCCTTTAAGAAGGCTTTCTCATCTCTCCCTGCTATTCTCCAGAACTCTGCATTCAGTTGGGTATATCTTTCCCTTTCTCTTTTGACCCCACCATATTCACAAAAATGCTTCTAGTAGTTGGAAGAAACTTCTTGGAAGGTTCTGTTTAGAGTACATGCCAAAAAATTACATGGCATATTTTTAATCAGGATAAAAAATGTACAGCCAATTAGAAGCACAAAAATAATTCCTGAGAGGAAATAAATGAAATAATCTATATAGGGTCAGTTTTCTAAATTTGATGTATGTATTCAAAGTTTTGAACTCTTAAGCCAAAGGAAAATATATGATATATATAAATATAATTAATTTTCTAAATCATGCTGTTCATATATATATATACACACACATATATGTATTTATATGTATATTTTAAGTATTTGCATGTATATAATATGAACTTCCCTGGTGGTTCAGTAGTAAAAGAATCCACCTGCCAATGCAGGAGATGCCTGTTGGATCCCAGGATCAGGAAGATCCCCTGGTGAATGAAATGGCAAACTACTCCAGTATTCTTGCCTACAGTACATGGAGTTGTAAAAGTGTCAGACACAATTCAGCAACTAAACAATAACAACAATACATATAATATGTTGCATCATAAGCGTTTTGATGATAAACTATAGCTCATGGAAGAGAGAAGAACCTTTTGTTGTAGTTTGTCATAACTTTAAAAGAGACTACTCAGAAAGACAGAGATCTTTGCAGCCAATCTGTTAAAAGGAACAGTTCTGGAGAGGATCAAGAGCAAGTCTCCTCCTGTCAGGGGAAAACTAGAGGCAGAGCTAGTCATTTCAGGAAGTCTCAGAATAGCCTAGATTTTAAAAATGTAGCAAAATAGATCTCAAATAATTTGTGTCCAAGAGAGAAATTTCAGATCTATCATGAAAAAGTTTTCAGTATCAATAGCATTTATCCTCTTTAAAACTAAGATTGATTATCTTCTTTTTTGAGTGAATGAAAGTTTGGGGTGTTTTCCTGCAAGATGAATCTCAAAGAACAGAGATTAAAAGATAATATGCATAACTATATCCAGAATAATCATCACTCATATCACAGAAGTGCAGATGGCATAGCCTCATCTATAGAGAATTCCTTAGAGTCTATAAAATCTACTACCTAGGAATTAATCTGCTTTAAAACTCCCAAGTACAGAGAAGGGACCTAACACTAAGAAATTCCCATCCAATTAGACATCTCCGGCCCCCTATCTTCCCTACTCTCCTTTTTCAAACTTGAAAGGACTAGAGAATATTTAGGGTGGTTTTTTTTTCCCCCCTAAAATTGGGACAAAAACATCAATCAGGGACAAAGAGAAGAAGCCTATCATACACCCTCTTTTCACCCCAGGACCCTCACTAATTAATGCCATAGTTAAAGGAGAGAAGTTTTAAGTGAATTTTAGACTCTGATTATTATATATAACTGGATACATTAATTTCTTGAATGAAACTGCTTTTGTTTCTTGGAGTGACTAGAAGAGATTTTATTATCTGAGTATCCAGAAAAGTTAGAAGTTCTGCTCAAAAATACAAATCGTGAGAGAGAACTAACCTCACAATAGATTGAGCTTAGATAAGCAATATGAGTAGAGGAGAATAAAGTTTTTCGTTGCTGTTGTTGTAAACCATAATCCCACTTGACACATCCCAGTATTATATGCCTGGATCATTCATCATCTTTGTCTAGCTTGTTATATAGATAGATATGATATGTGCTAATCATTCTTTCAAAATACTAAATAACTTCCTTCATATTACTCAGTAGTATGCTAGGCCCTGGGAAGAGACTAATGAGAAACATGAATATGAATAAAACAGGCATACATAAAATTTAAAGATGTAACTATGACCTTGTCTATAATATAGGGGTTTGACTTTCTTCTTGTTGGTTACTGAAGGCATCCTTAAGAAAGTGACACATAAGCTGACAGCTGAGGTTAAGGAAGTAAAAAATGAAAATTTAGGGTAGAATGGAAAGCATTTGTAAAGCTCATGTAGTGGTAGGAAACACAGAGAACACGAGGAACTAGGGGAAGATCCTAGTTGGCAAAAGTAGAGAAGTGGAGGAGTCTCGGCACCTGAAGCCTCCCTGGAAGCAGGCTGAACCTTTTAGGTCTTCGCGTTCCCAGTGCAGAAGCTGGCTCCTAAGTAAAGGGCTCTGGGAAGTCACTGAGAAGTACCGATCACACAACTTCACATAACCATGCTATGTTCCTCATGTACAAGTGAGATGACTGTCAGGTGTGGGAACTAAAAGTAAAATTAAATTCAAAAATCTTCCTTTGTCAAGAGTGTCTTTTTCCTTACCTGTTAATTAGATTAAAGAGATGATCTCAAACTGCATCATGGCTTTTTTTTCCGCAACGGGTTTGCCGCCAGGACACAGGTGTCGTGAAAACCACCATTAAACCTAAGCCAAAATGGGAAAGGAGAAGACCCACATCAACATCGTTGTCATTGGGCACACAGATTCAGGGAAGTCTACGACGACTGGCCATCTGATCTACAAATGTGGCGGGATCGACAAGAGAACAATTGAGAGGTTCGAGAAGGAGGCTGCCGAGATGGGGAAGGGCTCCTTCAAATATGCCTGGGTCTTGGACAAACTGAAAGCTGAACGTGAGCGTAGTATCACCATTGATATCTCCCTGTGGAAATTTGAGACCAGCAAGTACTATGTTACCATCATTGATGCCCCAGGACACAGAGACTTCATCAAAAACATGATTACAGGCACATCCCAGGCTGACCGTGCTGTCCTGATTGTTGCTGCTGGTGTTCGTGAATTTGAAGCCGGTATCTCCAAGAACGGGCAGACCCGTGAGCATGCCCTTCTGGCTTACACTCTGGGTGTGAAACAACTAATTGTTGGAGTTAACAAAATGGATTCCACTGAGCCACCCTATAGCCAGAAGAGATATGAGGAAATTGTTAAGGAAGTCAGCACCTACATTAAGAAAATTGGCTACAACCCCGACACAGTAGCATTTGTGCCAATTTCTGGCTGGAATGGTGACAACATGCTGGAGCCAAGTGCTAACATGCCAAGGTTCAAGGGATGGAAAGTCACCCGCAAGGACGGCAATGCCAGTGGAACCACCCTGCTTGAAGCTCTGGATTGCATCCTGCCACCAACTCGCCCAACTGACAAACCCTTGCGTTTGCCTCTCCAGGATGTCTATAAAATTGGTGGTATTGGCACTGTCCCTATGGGTCGCGTGGAGACTGGTGTTCTCAAACCTGGCATGGTGGTCACCTTTGCTCCAGTCAATGTAACAACTGAAGTGAAGTCTGTAGAAATGCACCATGAAGCATTGAGTGAAGCCCTTCCTGGGGACAATGTGGGCTTCAATGTCAAGAACATGTCTGTCAAAGATGTCCGTTGTGGCAATGTGGCTGGTGACAGCAAAAATGATCCACCCATGGAAGCTGCTGGCTTCATAGCTCAGGTGATTATTTTGAACCATCCAGGCCAAATCAGTGCTGGATATGCACCTGTGCTGGATTGTCACACAGCTCACATCGCTTGCAAGTTTGCTGAGCTAAAGGAGAAGATTGATCGTCGTTCTGGGAAAAAGCTGGAAGATGGCCCTAAATTCTTGAAATCTGGTGACGCTGCCATTGTTGATATGGTCCCTGGCAAGCCCATGTGTGTTGAGAGCTTCTCTGATTATCCTCCCCTGGGCCGTTTTGCTGTGCGTGACATGAGACAGACGGTCGCTGTGGGTGTCATCAAGGCAGTGGACAAGAAGGCAGCTGGAGCTGGCAAGGTCACCAAGTCTGCCCAGAAAGCTCAGAAGGCTAACTGAATATTATCCCCAATACCTGCCACCCCAGTCTTAATCAGTGGTGGAAGAACGGTCTCAGAACTGTTTGTCTCAATTGGCCATTTAAGTTTAATAGTAAAAGACTGGTTAATGATAACAATGCATCATAAAACCTTCAGAAGGAAAGGAGAATGTTTTTGTGGACCATATGTTTTGTGTGTGGCAGTTTAAGTTATTAGTTTTTAAAATCAGTACTTTTTAATGAAAACAACTTGACCAAAAATCTGTCACAGAATTTGAGACTCATTAAAAAAAGTTTAATGAGAAAAAAAAAAAAACTGCATCATGTTCAAAGACCTTTCTAGTTTCACCCACTTCGGCAAACATGACTCTAAACAATGGCACGTTAGAAATGAGATTACCATTTCTATTGTGCAAAAGCTGTATGTCAGTCCCTATATTTTTTGTATTGTCTAGCTTCCATCTACCCAAGTGGTATAAAAAATTAAGGAATACTTAGTTTCACAAAGAGGAAGAAAGAGAAAATGTGAATATTTTCTATTTTTCCTCTTTGTTTTTATTTAAAAAATATTCTTTAAAACGGTGGGCTAGAATTTATTGAACTTTTGAAAGGAAAAAGGGAATGATATGATTTGTAGAACTTTGGAGATTTATCAAATGAGGAAGGAGATAGTTGAAGAGTAGAAAGAAAATGTTGGTTGTCTAAGATGTTTACAGAGAATATCCTTAGAATTCAGGGATACTTGCGTCAAATACATTGGTAGTTAGGGAGCTGCTAAAAATAGATTACTATTGTCAGTAGGAAAAAGAAAACTCTATTGCCCTCGATGTGACCTTAAACCTACTAATTTTTGTTTAATCTATGTAATCAAACTTTTAAATTTTCACTACTTATTTGAGGCATATATAATCTGTACAAGCTTAGGACATGTTAAATCTTTGAGATTCTCATTTCACATTGCTTAGAGAGAAAAAATCTTATAGAAAGAAGGTTCCTAATTCACTGTTAGAAATAAATCAACAAACTCAATTAAATTTTCTAGACATAATCCGTGGTAATGATATAACACAGTTTTGTGAGTGTGATTCATTTCTCATAATAATAAAAACCCAGTGAACATATATATGGTGCGTGATAAAGTTGGTTAGACAGGTATATTTTGATTATCTAGTAATAAGACAGCATTCAAATTCTCAAACACTTATATTTTCAGAGAAAGTGATTGGATCCTGATGACTTTGAGAACCTACCCCTCTGGAGAAGTCTCCCATTATTTAGTGACACAAGACCCCTAAGATTCATATAAGTGAGACAAGTTTTATTGCCTTCATAATATTATTACCCACCGAAGAAACTGCATCGTATATAAAAGTGGACATTTTAATGTATATATTATAAAATTAATGTATGCTGTATATACACACATGTTAAGTATTGAAAACATCCCATACTAATCTCTAACAGTGCATAACATGATAGTGTTTTTAATAAGTTTTTTTTAATTAAATCAAATGAAGTATTTCATTGGTAATCACTACATAGTTTGTTGGATTCAAAGAAATAATCCAATATATAGCTTAGGGGAAATGAGCCTGTAAAGATAAAATTCTGGAAGGAAGTTGGCTTACTCTTGCCCACTTAGAATAACATAATTTTGATTATAAGTGACAAAGGATTCACCCTACTGAGATTCTTGAATGAGAATATTAAAACCTTGAATTTAATCAAAATGACAAAAAGATTTATCAAACCGGAAATAAAAAGCATTTTAAAAGAATTATTATTCATTGAAATTCTGATACCCACTTCTAATTCATTCTCATTGGAGATTTGGTAGTGACCATTGCCCAATATGATTTCCTTTAGTCACTTAAACTAAAAGGAAATAATTTTAGTCACTAATATCTGCCATTCTTCCAACTCTTTTAGTACTTTTAGTCACTTGGCATCTTTCCCCATTTCTGTTGTACTGAGATATCACAGTCATACTTACAGGGCCCTTAGAAAGGCTAAGTTTATCTTCTAAACTGAATTTTAAACCAATAAATTTACATATTGAAAATTTCTTCCTACACACAAATGCTGTGAAATGCTGATTGCCTATTTTATGTTGGGCTTCACTGGTGGCTCAGAGGGTAAAGTGTCTACCTACAATGCGGGAGACCTGGGTTCAATCCCTGGTTCAGGAAGATCCCCTCGAGAAGGAAATGGCAACCCACTCCAGTACTCTTGCCTGGAGAATCCCATGGACAGAAGAGCCTGGTAGGCTACAGTCCATGGGGTTGCAAAGAGACAGACATGACTGAGCACCTTGCTTTCTTTCTTTTATGTTAACTGAAGTAGCTGTCTAATCCTGGAGTTCTTTTATTTTGTATTTCCTGGAGTTCTATGTTTCTAATCCTGGAGTTGTGGTATCTTTTTACCTGAATGCATTGAGTATGAGTTTTCTTGGCTTTTTATTTTCAACCAACTTTGGTAGTATTTTCTTCATGCTCTGAATTAGAACCAAAAATGTGTTGAATTTCTCTACTATTTATAGTAGAGATTGCTGATTGTGCACCAAAAAAAAAATTCTTCTCTTCCTTAACAGATATCATTGAGGATTAGTTCAGCACATAGCCATCTCTCTGAAGCCTATAAAATTCTGCCCAATGGGAAGTAAACAGAGACAATACATAACACTATCAGATTATGCCCCCAAGGATGAATGCAGCATTTACACCTTTGTCATTTTCTCCTTCTGAATTTACTATACAGGCTTTCACTAAAAAATAATTTTAGTTCTTTTTTAATTGCCTTTTTTTAAAGTTTATTTTTACCAATTGTATTACTCCTATGTATTTCTCTGGTGGCTCAGCAGTAGAGAATCTGTCTGCAATGCAGGAGAGGCAGGTTGGATCCCGGGTTTGGGAAGATCCCCTGGAGAAGGGCATGGCAACCCGCTCTAGTATTCTTGCTTGGAAAATCTCATGGACAGAGAAAACTGGCTGGCTACAGTCCATGGGGTCCCAAAGAGACAGACGTGAATGAAGCAGCTGAGCACATTACTCCTAAATCCTTCCTCGCCAACTTTTTCTCCTTTTCTAACAGGTTATGCAGACAAAACTTTGGAGACTATTTCTACTGTAATTCTTTCAATACATCTCATTCATCAGTTTTGGAACTGGTCTAATCTAAGTTTTCTACCAGTCCTCTGACCAAATGTATCCTTCTGATCTAAACCAAAACATACCAAAGAGATTAATACATTATTATGTTCTGTTACACAAATTTCTATGATAGTTGTTTTAATATGCTAGGGTTGGTATAACAAAATACCAGAGGCTGGAGGCTAAGGTGTGTTCAATCACTCAGTTGTGTTTGACTCTGCGATGCCATGGACTATAGCTTGCCAGGCTCCTCTGTCCATGGGATTCTCCAGGCAAGAATACTGGAGTGAGTTGCCATTTCCTCCTCCAGGGGATCTTCTGACCCAAGGATTGAATCTGTGTCTCCTAAATTGACAGGCGGATTCTTTACCAACTGCACCACCTGCGTGGGTCAAACAATAGAAATTTATTTTATTTCAGTTCAGAGCCTAGAAATCTAAGATCAAGGTGTCTGCAGGTTTGGTTTATCTTGTGGTCTTTCTCTTTGACTTGCAAATTCACCTTCTCGCCCTGCCCTGACCTTGCATTGGCCTGTCCTTTGTGCATAAGCATTTCTGATATCTCAGTGTGTGTAAAGATTTCCTGTTCTTATAAGGACACCATTCATGTTGGATTAAAGCCCACCGTATTTCTCATTTTAACGTGAGTACCTCTTTATACGCTGGCTCTATCTACAAATAAAGTCACATTCCAATGTACTGAAAATTAGGACCCCAAGACATGAATTTTTGGGGACCCAGTTCAACCTGAAGAGTAATCAATTAGGGTCACTTTTCACAGCAAGAGAAACAATCTTGGGCACATATAAACAAGTGTGCATTTAATAGAAAATAATAATGAATCCAAAGTGTGTATAGGAAAACTAGAGAGCCTATTCTAACAATGATCAGACCCAAAGGATTTCTGAAGAGTTAGAGAATAGGTAAGTATTTTAATAGAAATATTTAAAAGAATATTTAATTGGTGGTTAAGTGGTTGAGTACCACCACTGGTATTAATGACCCAGGTATTTCATTTTTGTATTGATATTCAAGAAGAAAATGTGTTTCTTTGTGTAGGCTAGGTTTCATTCTTACTACTTGGCACTGCTGGGATGCTAAGAGAAAAAATCAAATATTAAAAAGGTTTTCAAATATGCATGTAGGTTTCAAAGGTGATAGAGCAAATGCCTGCAATATTCATTTGATTCAGTAAATGGCCTAAATTTCAAGAAAAATAAATTATCAGTGATTAATTTAAGCAAAAGAGAGATTTATTGTAAGATATTGGTGGTGTCTTCAGAAAAATTGACACAGCTAGGGAAATAGTGCACTAGGGAAATTAGGCACTATGCAGCCAGAATTACAGCCAAATTGCACTTTAGAATTGTTTCAGTAAATATCCAGCTACTGCCCCTGGTGATGCCTAGACACATCATCTTGTACTACTAATGCCACAGTAAGACGTGTATGTCAATCTCATCATTTCTGCGACTGCTCTGAAAAGGGGATGTCTTCTACACAGCTGTCTCTGTGAACCATCAATATGTACTTTTCTTGGGTTCTGGCTCTTGGTTTCACCAGATCATGAATCAAAATTCAAGGGCATTGTTCTGATTGGCTGAATATACTCCTGCCTAAAGTGGTTTCTAGTATGTTTATATTAATATTTTAAAGAGGGAGGCAAGGTGAATAGGCCCTGTCATCTCCATGACCAATAAGTTAAGAAATTTCTCAATTGTAATTAGGGAATTTATGTGAAGCAACAGTCAAAAAGTTAAAAACAATCACTATATGATTATAGCAATACCCAATAAAAGACTTAATTTCACACACACACACACAAATGAGATTTCCTTAGGAAAAATGAATAAATATTGGCAATTAGAAAGTGTCAACAATGCATTCTTTAAAAGTGTCAAATGTATACACAATGAATTACAATTCTGCTGTGAAAAATAAGGAAATTTTGAAATACGGGACAGCAAGAATGATCCTTGAGAATATTATAGTAAGTGAAATAAGCCAGGAGGGCCAATACTGCATGATTCCACTTATATGAGTTATCTAAAATAATCAAATTCATAGAATCAAAGAGTGCAGTGATGGCTGCCAGAAGCTAATGGGAAGCAGGAAATGGGAAATGACTAGTCAGCAGGCATAAAGTTTCAGTAAAGCAAGATGGATAGATTCTATAGATCTGCTGTAAAATATTGTTCTTTTTGTCAACAATAATATATTGTACACTTATACATTTAAGAGGGTTGATGTCATGTTAAGTGTTCTTTCCACAATAAATTAAAATAAAATAAAAATAAATTGCTCAGCTATCACATTGAAAAACATAAAGACTATGCTTTCACCTCCACCAGGAAATGCTAAAGCTATTGAAGAGAACAGAGTTTGAATAGAGATATTTTCTGCAGACCAGAAACAGATCTTTTAAATTCCTCTGAGCTGGAAAGTGTAAAAAGTTCAATAATTTCAGAAAAAAAACAGCATTTTGTTCTTTGATTGTGGCAGCTCTCCAAGGGAGGAAGCAACATTTTAGAGAATAAATGACCAAATAATGCATCTGAGAGGGAAGAAGCACAAGCATAAGACAAGGTTACCAAAATCATTCAATTTCCTGTGTCCCAAACTTGAATGAAAACATCAGAATGAGTAGACCTCAGGGACCCATGCCAGGAGACACTGTTTGTCTATCTCAGTGATAACCACACTGAGCTAGCAAAGGACTTTCACAAATAGCCTGTACTTTGTGAAATCCCAACAATTTCACACATCAGTACAAGAGGAAGTTAGAGTATCATGAGTTTTCAAATTTCCACCAGTCTGTTAGGATGTAGGCTGTGAAACAAAATTAATCCAACTTATTGAGACCCAAAAAATGAGAAATTCCTTGAGCACAAGTTTGCTGACTGTGATGTTATAAATACCCCAAGACTGAAGCTCTCAGTTTTATTTCTAATCAAAGGAAATGATTCATGCTTCTATTCAATTGAATAAGCTATATGTAGTGTAGGGACTGCATCTTTCAACATACCAGATACAGCTCCAGGAGACAACTGAGGATAGCTCTGGTAGGCTGTAACCGATGAACTTTGGGTTTGGCTGTGTGACTTGTTTTGACCGGTGAGACCTGGAAAAGAAGCAAACTGCAAAGTGCTTATGCTTTAGGGTTTGTTCTCTCTTGCTCCTCTGAAACCTGGGACCGCCCTGTGAAAATGGCTGGTATATCCTACTGGAGGATGAAACCACATTGAGCAGAGGAGTACCAACCAAGGGAGGCCTGTCCGCATCTGCTTAGACACATAAATGTGGCCACCTTTCATCACCTGGGCTACTTTGCCCAAACTAGGAAAACTGCTGAAACTGGGAGAACCACTTAGCCAACCCACAGAGAATGATGTATCACTGTTGGTCCAAGCCGTATAATTTGTCTTTATGTAGCAAAGCTACCTGATGCATTTTCTAGAAAGGATGGTTAATTATCGAGAGTGTATCATTTTATTCTTAAGCATCCGGGTGTGGATGGTAAATTACATGGATAACATAACTAAGAAACAAGAACTGCTCTCTCAAGGTACAATCAGAAGTGACATGTTCTAGTGTAGTTTGTGAAGTTCATATGTGAAGCTCCTCGTTTCTTCATGAATTAAGAACTAATTAGGAAATAAATACAGAAATCAGACAGATAAAAATAAGTATATCAGCTTCATCATTGGTAAAGTCTTTTAGAAAATGTGGCTTATGAGTTTGAAATGAATGAGCTGGCTAACTCTTCACCTCGAAATTAAATGTACCCACCCTGCCAGAGGTAGAGTAGGAAGACTACATAATCACAAGGCTATAAAATAAGTCAAAATAAAATAACAGCAGGTGCCAAGAACAAAGACCACATCACCCAATATTTGAAAAATGAATGCCTTATTGCTTCACAAATTGTTTTTTTTTTGAGATATTTGCCAGTGTATTTGGGGAGAAGCTCCAAGAACAAGTTGAGAAGCTGCTGTCCTGCTATGAAACTGGAGAGATTTTATGAAAGAATCTGGATGTCATGAAGGAGGCAAAGGTTTGGCAGGAGAAGTGGCTGCTGAGATTACTAGGAAGCTGGAAAATTAAGAGAAGAAATACTTGAAGAAGGAAAAAAAAAAAGAACTGGCCGTATTTGCGTTGGCATTTTCAGGAAACAGCAGTAGTACCCTGGAGGAATGTGGGGACAAGTGAAAGACCCCTAAAGAAGAGAAAACAAACCCCCCAGGAGGCTACTCTGAAAAACGAAATGGAAGACTCATCTGTCTCCTTCTCCAAGCCCAAGAAAAAGAAATGTTTTTCCAAGAGGGAGCTGGTTAGTAGTGATCTTGAAGAGACAGCTGGCAGTGGAAGTCCTTCCAAGAGAAACAAATCTTTCCCCAGAGTGGAACCAGTTGGTGACAGTGAAGAGTCAGGAAACTGGAGAGTCCCCAAGAAAAAGAGGACATGCTCTTCCAAGGAGGAGCCACTCAGCAGTAGACCTGAAGAGTCTGCTGCCAGCCAGAACGGTGGACCCAAGAAGAAGAAACAGCTCCAATAGCTATTCCAGGAAAATTAGAATGGACAAGTTCCTAGTGGGTGTAGCTTGCAGAGATGTTTCCTAACCCATGCCCTGCAAAGGTGCGTGCTAAGTCATTTCAGTCATATCTGACTCTTTTCGATCCCGTGGACTATAGCCTGCCAGCCTCCTCTGTCCACGGGATTCTCCAGGCAAGAATACTGGCGTGGGTTCCATGCCTTCCTCCAGGGGGATCAAACCCATGTCTCCTGCAGCTCCTGCATTGCTAGCAGTTTCTTTGTCACTGAGCAACTGGGAAAGCTGGAACCCATTCCTTATAGCCTGACGAAAATAAACACACACAAAAAGTAATAACAGAGGGCATGTGTAGTTCATGTTTATAATTTGTTATTAAGAAGCAATTAATCTAATTCTAGGCATTGATAGTTCAGTTAAAGGAAATAAAATTATAATAAAAAATTTAAGGATGCTTCTTGGTACATAGTGAATGTTTTATTAAATTACATGTTAGTTATATTATCTTGAAAGGATCTCTTCTTATAAGTAGAGAAAAACTGGAAAGTTCTCTGAAGTTATTTATGAAAAGTCTACTCTTTGCACACATAGAGGTTTCCTCCATGCTGCCACCAATGGTGCATTTACTTTGAAAATCTTAATCTTGCTCCCACAAAAATGGCTGCTTTGATTCTCTACCTGGTCCATGTCACTTGCTCGAACATTGATGAACCTGAAATTTGTTAGTTTACCATTCAGTTCAGTTCAGTTCAGTTGCTCAGTCATGTCCAACCCTTTGCGCCCCATGAACTGCAGCACAGCAGGCCTCCCTGTCCATCAAGAATTCCCAGAGTTTACTCAAATTCATGGCCATCGAGTCGGTGATGCCATCCAACCATCTCATCCTCTGTTGTCCCCTTCTCCTCCTGCCCCTAATCCCTCCCAGCATCAGGGTCTTTTCCATTGAGTCAACTCTTCACATCAGGTGGCCAAAGTATTGGAGTTTCTTTCAGCTTCAGCATCAGTCCTTCCAGTGAACACACAGGACTGATCACCTTTAGGATGAACTGGTTGGATCTCCTTGCAGTCAAAGGGAATCTCAGGAGTCTTCTCCAACACCACAGTTCAAAAGCATCAATTCTTCAGCACTCAGCTTTCTTTATAGTCCAACTCTCACATCCATACATGACTACTGGAAAAACCATAGCCTTGACCAGATGGACCTTTGTTGACAGAATAATGTCCTGTGTTTTAAGATGCTGCCTACGTTGGTCATAACTTTACGTCCAAGGAGTAAGTGTCTTTTAATTTCATGGCTGCAATCACCATCTGCAGTGATTTTGGAACCCAGAAAAATAAAGTCAACCACTATTTCCACTGTTTCCCCATCTATTTGCCATGAAGTGATGAGACCAGATGCCATAATCTTAGTTTTCTGAATGTTGAGCTTTAAGCCAACTTTTTCACTCTCCTCTTTCACTTTCATTAGGAGGCTGTTTAGCTCTTGTTCACTTTCTGCCATAAGGGTGGTGTCATCTGCATATCTGAGGTTTTTGATACTTCCCCCGGCAATCTTGATTCCAGCTTGTGCTTCCTCCAGCCCAGCATTTCTCATGATGTACTCTGCATATAAGTTAAATAAGCAGGGTGACAATATACAGCCTTGACGTACTCCTTTTCCTATTTGGAACCAGTCTGTTGTTCCATGTCCAGTTCTAACTGTTGCTTCCTGACCTGCATACAGGTTTCTCAAGAGGCAGGTCAGGTGGTCTGGTATTCCCTTCTCTTTCAGAATTTTCCAGAGTTTATTGTGATCCACATAGTCAAAGGCTTTGGCATAGTCAATAAGCAGAAATAGATGTTTTTCTGGAACTCTCTTGCTTTTTTGATGATCCAGCGGATGTTGGCAATTTGATCTCTGGTTCCTGTGCCTTTTCTAAAACCAGGAGCGCAGTGGCTGTGACTGCCCACGAGCATGGCGGAGAGGAGCTCTCCCACATTCTAAATAAGGAGCAGTGGCTGCGCTTTGCTGGTGAAGCCATGAAGAGAGACCCTGCGTCCAAGGTAAGAGAGACCCAGATAAGATGGTAGGCACTGAGAGAGGGGATCAGGGGGCAGACAGACTGAAACTACAGTCACGGACAACTAGCCAATCTGATTCACATGGACCACAGCCTTGTCTAACTCAGTGAAACTAAGCCATGCCTTGTGGGGCCACCCAAGATGGAAGGGTCACGGCAGAGAGGTCTGACAAAAATGTGGTCCACTGGAGAAGGGAATGGCAAACCACTTCAATATTCTTGGCTTGAGAACCACATGAACAGTTTGAAAAGGCAAAAAGATAGGACACTGAAAGATGAACTACATAGGTCGGTAGGTGCCCAATATGCTACTGGAGATCAGTGGAGAAATAACTCCAGAAAGAATGAAGGGATGGAGCCAAAGCAAAAACAATACCCAGAAGTGAATGGGACTAGTGATAGAAGCAAGATTCGATGCTGTAAAGAGCAATATTGCATAGGAACCTGGAATGTGAGGTCCATGAATCAAGGCAAATTGGAAGTGGTCAAACAGGAGATGACAAGAGTGAACATCAACATACTAGGAATCAGCAAACTAAGATGGATTGGAATGGGTGAATTTAACTCTGATGACCATTATATCTACTACTGTGGGCAGGAATCCCTTAGAAGAAATGGAGTAGCCCTCATAGTCAACAAAAGAGTCCAAAATGCAGTACTTGGATACAGTCTCAAAAACGACAGAATGATCTCTGTTCATTTCCAAGGCAAACCATTCAGTATCATGGTTATTCAAGTCTATGCCCTGAGCAGTAACACCGAAGAAGAAGCTGAAGTTGAACAGTTCTATGAAGATCTACAAGACCTTCTAGAACTAACACCCAAAAAAAGATCTCCTTTTCATTATAGGGGACTGGAATGCAAAAGTAGGAAGTCAAGAAACACCTGGAGTAACAGGCAAATTTGGCCTTGGATTACAGAATGAAGCAGGGCAACGGCTAATAGAGTTTTGCCAAGAGAACGCACTGGTCATAGCAAACACTCTCTTCCAACAACACAAGAGAAGACTCTACATGTGGACATCTCCAGATGGTCAACACTGAAATCAGATTGATTATATTTTTTGCAGCCAAAGATGGAGAAGCTCTATACAGTCAGCAAAAACAGGACCGGGAGCTGACTAAGGCTCAGATCATGAACTCCTTATTGCCAAATACAGACTTAAATTGAAGAAAGTGGAGAAAACCACTAGACCATTCAGGTATGACCTAAATCAAATCCCTTATGACTATACAGTGGAAGAGTGATAGGTTAAAGGGACTAGATCTGATAGACAGAGTACCTGACGAACTATGGATGGAGGTTCATGACATTGTACAAGAAACAGTGATCAAGACCATCCCCATGGAAAAGAAATGCAAAGAGGCAAAATGGCTGTCTGAGGAGGCCTTACAAATAGCTGTGAAAAGAAGAAAAGCTACAGGCAAAGGAGAAAAGGAAAGATATACCCATTTGAATGCAGAGTTCCAAAGGATAGCAAAGAGAGATAAGAAAGCCTTCCTCAGCAATCAATGCAAAGAAATAGAGGAAAACAATAGACTGGGAAAGACTAGAGATCTCTTTAAGAAAATTAGAGATTCCAAGGGAACATTTCAAATAAAGATGGGCACAATAAAGGACAGAACGGGTATGGACCTAACAGAAACAGAAGATATTAAGAAGAGGTGGCAAGAATACACAGAAAAACTGTACAAAAAAGATCTTCACGACCCAGATAATCACAATGGTGTGATCACTCACCTAGAGCCAGACATCCTAAATGTGAAGTCAAGTGGGCCTTAGAAAGCATCGCTAGGAACTAAGCTAGTGGAGGTGATGGAATTCCAGTTGAGCTGTTTCAAATCCTGAAAGATGGAATTGTGAAAGTGCTGCACTCAATATGGCAGCAAGTCTGGAAAAGTCAGCAGTGTCCACAGACTGGAAAAGGTCAGTATTCATTCCAATCCCAGAGAAAGGCAATGCAAAGTTTGCCATATCCCAAAGTATTTACAACTTCTATGATCATCATGCTGCTAGGACCCCAGGTTATGATTTTCCAAATCTTTATCATGGAAAGAAAAAGAAAAGAAAAATTCATTTGAATATCTAGCCTCACAAGCTTCTGCTCTTTGTTTAAATGTAACAGCCAGCTACTCTCTAGCTTATGCCTTTATCAACTATGTCAATCTATCTTCTAGCACATTATTTGACCAAAATTGTTCTTATAAATTCACCAGACACTTTTGGATCAATAATGCTAATGAATATTTATTATTCTTCATTTTCCTTCGTGTCTAGGCAGAATTCGGTATAGTTGATACCTTCTTCTGTCTTGAACTCATATCTTTGTTATGACTAGTGTTTTTATTTCCTTCTTACACCTGTAGCATCTCCTTTGTGAGTTTATCCTCTTTTGCCTCAGCCTTTAATGTTAAAATTTCTTAAAGTTCCATCATAGGCTATTCCTCTTCTCATCATGCTATGCAACTCCTTCTAACTTATAACTTTACACTGAGAACCCCCAAATTTATACTTCTACTTTAGACCTCTCCATTAAGTTATAACCACCTATTAAATGCATGCTCCCTAGACTCTCTACTTAAAATTTCTCAAAAGCAACTAAGACTCAATATATTCAAAACACCCAAACCCTGCCTTTCTCCATTATTTCAATTCAATAACATCATCCACCCAGGTTTTAATTCAGAAACCCCAAAGTTATATTTGACCTTTATTCTGTACAATATTTAAAACTTATTTCTATTGAATTTACTTAATAAAAAAAATTTTTTTAACTTTGTCACCTTCTCTCCGTGCTTGACTTTCCCTTGACTTCCAATTCCAGCTACAGAATTATGCGAATTATACAAACTCTAACAGCATTGCATTTCTACCTAAGTGTGTTTTTTATTTACAATTTTAAGGGTTTTTTTTTTGTTTTTTTGTTTTGTTTTGTTTTGTTTTTTAATGGCCATGGTAAGCAGAGTTCTAATATGTTCTCCATGATTCCTGTAACTTAGTGTTCATGCCCTCTGTCATGCCTCCTCCTGATTTTAGGGACTTACTACTAGCCAACAGAATAGGATAGACATGAAGAAATTTTGCAGTTGTAATGAAGGTCCAAGTTTATTTTTACTTAATAGAGAAAAAGCAAGTTCTCTATGGCCTGAGTTACTCAGGAGAATCTCCCCCAGAAAAGTGATGTAATCAGTTAAAAGCTCTTAAAAAGAATCAAAGACTATAAGACTCTCCTTGCAGATCTGATGAACTAAAGGGCTGTGTTGAGGTCTATCTGGCAAGGAACTCTGTGCAACCTATAACACTCAAGGGAGGCCTTCAGGCTACAACCAGCAAAACTCCAGAGTCTCTAATGATGCAGCTGTAAGGAAACAAATCCCACCAAAAACTTGGAGAAATTTTCAGGTAGATTCTTTCCTAGTCAAGCTTTCAGATGAGAGTATAGCTAAAAAAAATATTCAGTGTTGGCCTTTGAGAGACACTGAGCAGAGGACCCTGCCAATCTGTACCTGGACTCCTAAGCCACAGAAATTGTGAAATAATAAATGTGTGTCAGGTGGTGAAGTTTTTTTCAAGCAACAGTAGGAAAACAATAAAGTGATTATTTTCATGCCAATGAATTACTTTGAATGGCATAAATTTTGGTACAAAAATAAACAGCCCTCAATTTCAAGAGTTAACAAATTACAAGTGTATCTCCTGCTCAAAAACAGATTCTGACTCACCTATGGTGATTTTCACTTTAGATGTTAACTTCAGTTCAGTTGTTCAGTCAAGTCCAACTATTTGTGATCCCATGGACTACAGCACATCAGGCCACCCTGTCAACCACCAATTCCCAAAGTTGACTTAAACTCATGTCCATTGAATCAGTGATGCCATCCAAACATCTCATCCTCTGTCGTTCCTTTCTCCTCCTGACTTTAATCTTTCCCAGTATCAGACTTTCTTCAAATGAGTCAATTATTCACATCAGGTAGCCAAAATATTGGAGTTCAGCTTCAGCATTAGTCCTTCCAATGAATATTCAGGACTAATCTCCTTTAGGATGAACTGGTTGGATATCCTTGCAGTCCAAGGAACTCACAAGAGTCTTCTCCAACACCACAGTTCAAAAGCATCATTTTTTTGGCACTAAGCTTTCCATACAGTCCAACTCTCACATCCATATGTGACTACTGGAAAAACCATAGCTTTGACTAGAGGACTTTTGTCGGCAACATAATGTCTCAGCTTTTTAATAAACTGCCTATGTTGATCATAACTTTTCTTCCAAGAAGCAAGCGTCTTTTAATTTTATGGCTGCAGTCACCATCTGCAGTGATGTTGGAGCTCAAGAAAGTAAAATTTCTCACTGTTTCCATTGTTTCCCCATATATTTGCCATGAAGTGATGGGACCAGATACCATGATCTTAGTTTTCCGAATGTTGAGTTTTAAGCCAACTTCTCACTCTCCTCTTTCAGGTTCACCAAGAGGCTCTTTAGTTCTTCTTCACTTTCTGCCATAGTGTGGTATCACCTGCATATCTGAGGTTATTGATATTTTTCCTGGCAATCTTGATTCCAGTGTGTGCTTCATCCAGCCCAGTATTTCTCATGATGTACTCTGCATATAAGTTAAATAAGCAGGGTAACAATATACAACCTTGATGTACTCCTTTCCTAATTTAGAACCAGTCTACTGTTCCACATCCAGTTCTACCTGTTGCTTCCTGACCTGCATTCAGGTTTCTCAAGAGGCAGGTCAGGTGGTCTGGCATTCCCATCTCCTTCAGAATTTTCCAGAGTTTATTGTGATCCACAAGTCAAAGGCTTTGGCATAGTCAATAAAGCAGAAGTAGATGTTTGACAGAAACTGTCTTGCTTTTTTGATGAGCCAATGAATATTGGCAATTTGATCTCTGTCCTCTGCCTTTTCTAAATCCAGCTTGAACATTTGGAAATTTATAGTTCATATACTGTTGAAGACTAGCTTGGAGAATTTTGAACATTACTTTACTAGTGTGTGAGATGAGTGCAATTGTGTGGTAGTTTGAGCATTCTTTGGCATTGCCTTTCTTAGGGATTGGAATGAAAACTGACCTTTTCCAGTCCTGTGGCCACTGCTGACTTTTCCAGACTTGCTGCCATATTGAGTGCAGCACTTTCATAGCATCATCTTTTAGGATTTGAAATAGCTCACCTGGAATTCCATCACCTCCACTAGCTTTGCTTATAGTAATGCTTTCTAAGGCCCACTAGACTTCACATTCTAGGATGTCTGGTTCTAGCTGAGCACACGATCGTGATTATCTGGGTCATGAAGATCTTTTCTGTACAGTTCTTCTGTGTATTCTTGCCACCTCTTCTTAATATCTTCTGCTTCTGTTAGGTCCATACCAGTTCTGTTCTTTATTGTGCCCATCTTTATTTGAAATGTTCCCCTGGTATCTCTAATTTTCTTAAAGAGATCTCTAGTCTTTCCCAGTCTATTGTTTTCCTCTGTTTCTCTGCAATGATCTCTGAGGAAGGCTTTCTTATCTCTCCTTGCTATCCTTTGGAACTCTGCATTCAAAGGGGTATATCTTTCCTTTTCTCCTTTGCCTGTAGCTTTTCTTCTTTTCACAGCTATTTGCAAGGCCTCCTCAGACAACAATTTGCTTTCTTGCATTTATTTTTCTTAGGGGTGGTCTTGCTCCCTGCCTTCTGTATAATGGTACAAACCTCCATCAATAGTTCTTTGGACACTCTATCTATCAGACCTACTCTTTTGAGTCTATTTCTCACTTCTACTGTATAGTCATAAGGGATTTGATTTAGCTCATACCTAAATGACCTAGTGTTTTTTTCCAACTTTTTCCAGTTGAAGTCCGAATTTGGCAATAAGGAGTTCATGATCTGAGCCTTAGTCAGCTCCCAGTCTTGTTTTTTTCTGACTGTATAGAGTTTCTTCATCTCTGGCTGCAAGGAATATAATCAATCTGATCTTGGTATTGGCCATCTGGTTATGTCCATGTTTAGAGTCTTCTCTTGTGTTGTTCAAAGAGGGTGTTTGCTATGTCAGTATGTTCTCTTGGAAAAACTCTATTAGCCTTTGCCCTGCTTCATTCTGTACTCTAAGGCCAAATTTGCCTGTTACTCCAGGTGTTTCTTGACTTCCTACTTTTGTATTCCAGTCCCCTATAATGGAAAGGACATCGTTTTTGGCATTAGTTCTAGAAGATCTTGTAGGTCTTCCTAGAACCATTCAACTTCAGATTCTTCAGCATTACTGACCAGGGCATAGATTTCCATTACTGTGATATTGAATGGCTTGCCTTATAAACGAACAGAGATCATTCTTTCATTTTTGAGATTGCATCCAAGTACTGCATTTTGTTGACTATGGTGGTTACTCCATTTCTTCTAAGGGATTCTTGCCCACAGTGGTAGATATAAAGGTCATCTGAGTTAAATTCACCCATTCCAGTCTATTTTAGTTCACTGATTTCTAAAATGTAGATGTTCACTCTTGCCATCTCCTGTTAGACCTCTTCCAACTTGCCTTGACTCATGGACCTAACATTCCAGGTTCCTATACAATATTGCTCTTTACAGCATCAGGCTTTACTTCTCTCATCAGTCCCATCCACAACTGGGTGTTGTTTTTGCTTTGGCTTCATCTCTTCATTCTTTCTGGAGTTATTTCTCCACTGATCTCCAGTAGCATATTGGACATCTACTGACCTGGGGAGTTCATTTTTCAGTGTCCTATCTTTTTGCCTCTTCATACTGTTCATGGGGTCTCAAGGCAAGAATACTAAACTGGCTTGCCATTCTCTTCTTCAGTGGACCATGTTTTGTTAGAATTCTCTACCATGACTCGTCCATCTTGGGTGGCCCTACATGGCTCATAGTTTCATCAAGCTATACAAGGTTGTGGTCCATGTGATCAGATTGGTTAGTTTTCTGTGATTGTAGTTTTCATTCTGTCTGTCCTCTGATGGAAAAGGATAAGAGGTTTACAGAAGCTTCTTGATGGGAAAAACTGACTGAGGGCTAAACTGGGTCTTGTTCTGATGCGTGGGGCCATGCTCAGTAAACCTTTAATCAAGTTTTCTGTTGATGGCTAGGGACTGTGCTCCCTGTTATTTGACCTGAGGCCAAACTATGGTGGAGGTAATGAAGATAATAGTGACCGCCTTCAAACGGTCTGGTGCACTCAGAGCCTGCTCCTGTGGCAGTCCTCCTGAGCAGGAGACATGCAAACACAGTTCTGTGGTGGTGCTGGAGCAGCTGTTAGGAGATTCCCACGTCCAGGGGCAGAGAAGCCCCAGTAAATTGGTAGGAGGGGCAAAATCCATTTAGAATCAAACCCCATACCTGCCAGAGAGGCTCAGAGGGCTCAAACATACCTCGTGCGCACTGGGACTCAAGAGACCCAGAGACCCCACAGAGACCGTTAGATGCAAATAGAGCTCATTTATCCTTTACCCTAAGATGAAAGGGGTAACAGATAAATGCAGAAATGGTAGGGTAGTTGTTTTGGTTATTGAGAACAAGTTCTTTTCATTTATATTTCTTGGGGAAATTCAAACCAAGTAAAATAAGGCTAGAGTGAAGAGAAGGCATAAAGTAGTCATTCCAGAGAGTAAGAGAGTGAATTGCCTTGGGAAATGCTGAAAAGATAGCCAAGAAATTAGGAAAGCTCACTTAAGGTTGTGATAACACATTCTTTTAAAATATTTATTTATTCATCGAGTCTTTGTTGTGACTATCAGGATCTTCGTTTTGTTGTGGCACAGTAGTTGCAGCATATCAGCATGGGGGATCTTTCTTCCCTGACCAGGGACTGAACCCATGTCTCCTGCAATGGCAGGCTGATTCACAACCACTGGACCATCACAGAGACCCCGGTGATAATACATTTAAAGTGAGGTCATTCTGTGTGTTTTTAATTTTTTTCTCCATGTTAAGTTACTTGGGAGAATACATAATATAAACAAATCTTATATTTCACCACATCTGAAGATATTCTTGGAAAGAATAACAGAGGAAGAGAAGAACAAGGGAATTGAGATGCATGTAGTGGGAGCATGCATTTTAATGATGCAACCTGAAATCTGTTGGGTTAAAAGGAAAATGAGATCACAAAGAGGATAATAGATGTGAAAATATGGGGATCGGTAGATAGAAGGTGGGCTTCCTTGGTGGCTCAGTGGGTAAAGCGTAGATAGAAGGTACTAGTAGAGTTGAGGAACTGTGGGACCACAGGTATAAGAAATACAAAGAATGAATGAAATACATTAAAAGAATCAAAGCCTAGGGAGTGGGGTACTTGAAACTAAGGCTTACGGAAGTGGTACAGTTATTGATAATAAATTTGACAGCATGGATGTGGTAGTCATGGGAATGGAGTAAATGACAAATTTGTTTGAAGGAAGCAAGTCAGCAAGCTCAGACCTCGTCATCCAGAATGCAAGGAATCATTGAGAATGATAATAGGAGCAGCAGCTGCAAGAAGGTGATACAAGTGCTAAAATCTTAAGGAGATGTACAGTATGGCTAGAGTAAAAATTATAGCAATACAGAGGGATTGTTGATACATAATGTGATGATGCATATTTGGAGACTTGAACTGCCTTGTAAAATTTATTTTTAATTTAAAATTTTAAAGTTTTATTTTATGTGGCTTGGAAATGGCAATGAAGCCAGACAACTCATTGTTCAACTTTATATGAGATATGAAAGAAGTAAAAGTGACTACATGAGACAGTTGCAGGAAAATCCTGAGGTTCAGAGATCTCAGAAATGGTATTCATAGATCAGCCACTTGTCATAAATGTTGCTGCATTGCTCTTGCAGCTAAGGAAGGTGTACTCTTACCAATAACACTGTCCTACTTCAGGGCCATCACATTTTCTTTAATATTTCAAAAAGTGGGGGCTAAATATCCCCTGCCTCCACTGTTACTCTCTACCACTCTATCCCTACACCATAACCAGAGTGACATTTCCACACAGAAAATCTCAAATAATTGCTCTTTCATGGAAGCAATTATTTTCCCAATGAAATATAGTAGAATTTCCCATTTTTAACATTAGCACTGATTGGTCCTCCAAGATTCTGATACTCTGATATGACCCGCTTTTCTATTTTTGCTGTATCATCACTTTGCTCTAATATCAGTTATGTGAATGTGTCAAAGTCTTTTATGTTGAGCTGCTTTTTTGCTTCTATTCTACCTAGAATTCATTCCAAGTTATACAGAAGCTGGTGTTCAATTAAAGCTATGGCACCTCTACACTAACATAACCTTTTAGAAACATGACTTGGCCAAGCAGTATTTTGAGAATTAAGAAAAGATATTCTTTACTCTGGGTAGATCCAATTGCAATAGAGTGCCATAAGTGCTACCATGGGGGCAATTGCTTTGGGTACGTGGCTTAAATGGAGCCTCTCGTCTTCAGAGAACTCAAAAGCAGGAATAAGATTACTTAATCTGTTTGTTATCGCTATGCACTAGCAATACTAAACATTAGCAGTGAAATAATATTCATCCCTAAAAATCATTTTTTGGTAATTTAAACAGTCCCAATCACATTTTAGTTTTACACATATTATGAAGTATATATTTATATATAATAGACAAATATTCATAGTTATTTGTTATAATGTATATGACTTCTGTATGTACATGTAAAATTTGATATCCCAAGCAAATGATCTAACCTAAGTTTTTGTTTATTCATATGTAAAATGAGATTAATCACATACCTCATAACATTTTGTGAGTGTTAGATGAGGTAAAATGTACAAAGCATTTAGTAGGCCATTTAGCACATTGTAAATGATATTAATGTTTGCTGTTACCATAATGATCTAAATTCCAGAGTATCACTAAGTTCTAAGGATACAGAAGTGAAAAAGAGGGAGCCTGTTTCTTTAAAAACAGAAACCTGTGTTGTTTGTTTGTTTTTTTAGAATAGGTGGCAAGTAAGCAAAGAAGAACTAAAGAGTCTCTTGGTGAACCTGAAAAAGGAGAGTGAAAGAGTTGGCTTAAAAGTTAAAATTCAGAAAACTAAATTGTGGCATCTGGTCCCATCACTTCATGGCAAATAGATGGGGAAACAATGGAAACAGTGAGAGACTTTATTTTCTTGGGCTCCAAAATCACTGCAGATGGTGGCTGTAACCATTAAATTAAAAGATGCTTCCTCCTTGGAAAAAAAGCTATGACCAACCTAGATAGCATATTAAAAAGCAGAGACGTTACTTTGCCAACAAAGGTCCATATAGTCAAAGCTATGGTTTTCCCAATAGTCATGTATGGATGTGAGAGTTGGACTATAAAGAAAGCTGAGCATTGAAGAATTGATGCTTTTGAACTGTGGTGTTGGAGAAGACTCTTGAGAGTACCTTGGACTGCAAGGAGTCCAACTGCAAGGAGTCCATCCTAGAGGAAATCAGTCCTGAATATTCATTGGAAGGACTGATGCTAAAGCTGAAACTCCAATTCTTTGGCCACCTGATGCAAAGAACTGACTCATTTGAAAAGACCCTAATACTGGGAAAGATTGAAGACTGGAGGAGAAGAGGATGACAGAGGATGGCAGGTTAGATGGCATCACTGACTCAATGGACATGAGTTGGAGGGAAGTTGGTGATGGACAAGCAAGCCTGATATACTGCAGTCCATGGGGTCTTGAAGAGTCGGACACGACTGAGCGACTGAATTTACTGACTGAAGCAATAATACAGTTTGACTGGGGATTTCAGTAACAGTGGTGGTTTCAGTTGCTAAGTTATGTCCAACTCTTGTGACCCCATGGACTGTAGCCTGCCAGGCTCCCCTGTTCATGGTATTCTCCAGACAATAATACTTACGTGGCTTGCTGTTTCCTTCTCCAGGGGATCTTCACGACCCAGGAATCAAACCCAGGTCTCCTACATTGTAGGTAGATTCTTTACTGACTGAGCTCTGAGGGAAGCTCTTCCATAAAAGCAGATATATGAAAATACAGTAGTAATTATAAAAAGAGAGTGATAATTTATGTCTGAGATGTAAGATTGGAGATACCTTTCAGAGCAGGTAATTCAAACAGGTTCTTAGGAGTAAGTGCAAGTAATTATTTTAATTTGGTCTCAACCACTCGCAGAGCATTCAGTGCTTAAAGCTGTCCTATTTATAATACGATTGTCAAGGAATTGGGTACTATGAGATAAAATCAGTATTGTCCAATGCTCCATAATGCAAAAGAAAATAAGTGGGAAGGGAAAGAAGGGACACACAGGAGCATGCACAAACTCACACAGAGAGAGAGAGCGCAAGAGTAAGAGAAAGAGGGAGAGAGAATACAAGTACTGGGATGATGGGGAAAGAGGTAGCCACACATGAACCTGGTATGTCTCAAGATTTGGTAATTTCATCAGACAATAGCATGGAAAATTAGCTTCCAGGCTATAGTATTTTAGAAGGAAGAAAGGAGTATAATAATAGGCTAGTATCAAAGATTTCCCTCAACTTCCTAGGCTCCCCTTAGGAAAAAATTTCTGGCCATGATAGTTCCCTGGGATAAATTACCCTTTCCCTAGAATGTGAAAATACTCATGTCTGACTCATGAACCACTCTATCTTTGTTTTATCTTAGGTATTGTGATTCAAGAATTATATCATGAGTGATAGTGATGTCATGTACCATGATGCAGACATGCACGGTTCATTCTGAGACTATGATCTTGAAATATATATATATATACATATATATATATATATAAATATGTACATATATATAAAATATAAATATAAAATATATATATATATATACAAATGCTCTCTCTGTGCCTTGATTTTATCACATATACCCCCTGAGTAATGGTATCAGACCTATATAACCCATAGAATAGTGTGCAATTCGAGTAATAGAAAATGTTTATGAAAAAATATTTATTTGTATGATTAAATTAATATTGATAGTATGAGGAGGGGAAAGAAAAGGGGCACATCTTTGCTATTTAGGATCTTAAATTCCTATGACACTTTAAAACTCTTACTGCTAGGATGTTGCCAGTTATATTATGGATACTTACACAAGTCACCTGAGAAAATTAAGATAGTTCAGTCTACTCTTACTCTGATTTCCATCGTATACCAAAACTTAGTCTTGCCTCTTTGGATCCTGCAGGGTTCAGCTGGCCTTGGCCAAATAAAATAAGTTCAATGTTCAGTAAGGGAATAGATGTTTAAATGGAGCTAGACTAAGAGAAATCTTTTCACTAGAATCAATGTACATCACACTCCATTGACCAGTGATTGGTTATGACAGCTATTGAGAAAGAAATCCCAGTAAGAAGCAAAAGGTATATAAGCCACAAAATGCACAGATGATGGTGAAATGAGGCTTTCAAAGTGCTAAAATACTGAGTAATTCTGACAGGGCTGAGGTGTTCATCACTTATTTTATCCGTGATGCTCAACAGGTACATCTCCTTAACATGTATGATTCACTGTGTATATCCCTTCTTACTAATTAGAATGACATTATAATTATGTGTGTGCTGATTAAAACTTATCCCAGAAAATCTGTACAAACAATTTCATAAGAAGCCACACATATCAGCAAATTATATTTTGAGTTTGTAATTTGAATTTAATTATTAAATAGAACTAAATTTATGAAATTTTTCTCAAAATAAGGTTGTATTTTTCCTATGATTATACTGGCTATGCTTTTCTAACTCTTTACAAAAAATATTAATGCATAAGAGGATAGAAAACAGTTCAAACAATTTTTAATCAAAATGTATACCAGAAAATCTTTGGTTATTTTCTTAATGACATGAAAATTAATTATAGTTTAAGCATTTGGAGGATATTCATTTACTACCATTATTTTACTAGTCATAGAATACAGAGAAAAATGCATTTGTTTCCTTTGTATTCTATTAGTAAGTCATAACTTTTCTCAACTTATGTTGAAAAAAATATTGTGGAACTTAGAGAATTACAGAAGCCATTTCTAGTTATAAAAATCAAAAATTTTTCCTAGTAGATATTGATTTTAGCATCAAATACACTTCTGTGCGTGAAATATATACAATATTCTGGAAATAGTAACCAAAAAAAATGCCAAATTTCCTTTTTTAATTGAAATATAATTGACATTTTGTACAATATGACACATTATATAGCATTATATTAGTTTCATGTATGTAAAATAATGATTCAGTATATGTACATCACAAAATGATCACCACAATAAAAGTCTAATTAACACCCATCACTATAGTTACAGTTTTTTTCTTGTGATAAAAATTAAATTCATCATGCTGTATACTAAACCACAAGGACTTATTTATTTTGACAGTCTTTACCCACTTTGCCATGGGTGAAAATGGTCAATTTTTTTTTTCTAACATTGAACTTCAAACTTTTTCAAAATTAAGTAAGATATTTTCAAATCCATTCCATTCATATTTTTGTTTTTGTGACTTGATTTATTGCTTATAAACATAGATGCACTTCTTAAAAATACAAATTTTATCAATATCCCAATAACTTTTTTTGAGGAAATAAAAAAAAAAAATCCATCCTAAAATTTATATGGACTCTTAAAGGACCCCACATAGTCAAAACAATCTTGAAAAAGAATAAATATGGGGAACTCACATTTTCTGATTTTAAAATGTACTATAAAACTACAGTAATCAAAATATTGTCATACCAAATAAAGACAGATATAAAGACCAATGTAATAGGGAGCCTAGAAATAAGCCTTCACTTATGTGGTCAAGTGATTTTTGAGAAGAGTTTCAAGACCATTCAATCTAGAAAAGTTAGTCTTTTCAACATGTGGTTCTGGGAAAACTGAATACCCTTATGCAAAAAATGAAGTTAAGCTCTTACCTAACAACGTATAGAAAAATTAGAAAAATAAATCAAAGATCTATATGTACAACCTAAAATTATAAAATACAGAAGTGAGCATAAGGTGAAAGTTTCACAATGTAGATCAGTCAGATCTACATTAGATCTGACAGTTTGGGGGGATATCACAGCAAAGGCATAAGGGAAATAAAACAAAATAGACTTCAAGAAAAAAAATACTTGTACATCAAAGGGCAATATCAAACAGAATAAAAAGTAATCCACAGAATGCAAAAAAAAAAAATTACAAATCTTATATATATTAATACATAGGGAATGCTTGAGATTCAACAACAAAAAACTGTTACAGAAAACAAAACAGAATAATGAGCAAATGATTTGAATACACATTTCTGCAAAGATGATTTATAAATAGATATTAGATACATGAAATGTTGAAATCACTAATCATTAAGGAAATGCAAATCAAAGATACCATGAAAGGCCACCTCACACCCATTAGAAAAATTAGTATAAACATACATGTGCACTTGCACACACACACACACACCCAGAACAGGAAATGAAGAGTAAGTGTTGGTGATGACGTGAAGAATTTGGAATCCACATGCACTGTTGAAGGAATGTAAAATGGCAGAATGACTATGGAAAACATTTGGCAGTTGCTCAAAAATTAAAAGTAGAATTTCTATATGATCCAGCAATTTCACTTCTGGTTATGTGCTCAAACCATACTCGGGCTCCCTTGATAGCTCAGTTGGCAAAAAAATCCACCTGCTATGCAGGAGCTTGATTCCTGGATAGGGAAGATCCTCTGGGGGAGGGATAGGCTACCCAGTCCAGAATTCTTGGGCTTGCCTCATGGCTCAGCTGGTAAAGAAACCATCTGCAATGCAGGAGACCTGGTTTCAATCCCTGGGTTGGGAAAAATGCCCTAGAGAAGGGAAAGGCTACCACTCCAGCAGTTTGGCCTGGAGAATCCCATGGCCTGTATAGTCTATGGAGTGGCAAAGAATCAGACACGACTGAGCAACTTTCACTATGTATTCAAAAGGCTTGAAAGCAGAATCTTGAAGAGATATTTATACATGCATGATCATACAATAGCTAAACTATGGAAATAGCCCAAGCGTCCATTGACAGAATAGATAAGTAAAATGTGGTATATGCATGCAACTGAATATTTTTCAGCCTTAAAAAGGAAGTAAATTCTGACATGCACTACACCATTGATGAATCTTGAGACTATCATACTAAGTGAAATAAGTCAATCAGAAAAAGTGAATACTAAAAAAAAATTATATAAGGTACTTGGAATACTCAAAATCATAGAGAGAAAGTAGAATGGTCATTATCAAGAACTAGAGGGAGGAGAGAAGGGAGATTTACTATTTAATGGGTATCAAGTTTCAGTTTTGCAAGTTGGAAAGAGTTCTGGATATGGATACTGGCTATGGTGACACAGTGTGATTTACTTACTGCCACTTACTGAATTGTAGGACTTCCCAGGTACCTCAGTGGTAAAGAATCTGCCTGCCAATGCAGGAGATGTGGATTCAATCCCCGGGACAGGAAGATCCCCTGTATCTCCACTGGAGAAGGAAACGGCAGCCCACTCCAGTATTCATGCCTGGGAAATCCCATGGACAGAGGAACCTGATGGGCTCCAATCCATGGGGTCACAAAGAGTCAGACACAACATACTGACTGAGTACGCATCCACGTATACATTGACTGAATTGTACACATAAAAATGGTTAAGATGGCAAATTTTATGTTATATATTTTACCAGCATAAAAATTGTAGGGAAAAGCCATGATGTAGATATGTAATACATTATTGTCAACATTTTGATTATCCATAATTATGTATAACACATATAATTACTAGGCTTGCAGACTTGTCTCTAGCTTCCACAAGTTCACTTCAGTTCAGTTGCTTAGTCGTGTTTGTGTTCCCATGAACTGCAGCACACCAGGCTTCCCTGTCCATCACCAACTCCCAGAGATAACTGAAACTCATGTCCATTGAGTCGATGATGCCATTCAAACGTCTCTTCCTCTGTTGTCCCCTTCTCCTCCCACCTTCAATCTTTCCCAGCATCAGGGTCTTTTCAAATGAGTCAGTTCTTTGCATCAAGCGGCCAAAGTATTGGAGTTTCAGCTTCAGCATCAGTCCTTCCAATGAATATTCAGGACTGATTTCTTTTACAATGGACTGGTTGGATCTCTTTGCAGTCCAAGGGACTCTCAAGAGTCTTCTCCAACACCACGGTTCAAAGTATCAGTTCTTCTGTGTTCAGCTTTCTTTATAGTCCAACTCTCACATCCATACAAGACTACTGGAAAAACCATAGCTTTGAATAGATGGACTTTTATTGGCAACATAATGTCTCTGCTTTTTAATATGCTATCTAGGTTGGTCATAGCTTTTCTTCCAAGGAGCAAGCATCCTTTAATTCCATGGCTGCAGGCCCATCTGAAATGAATTTGGAGCTGAAGAAAATAAAGTCTCTCACTCTTTCCATTGTTTCCCCATCTATCTGCCATGAAGTAATGGGACCAGATGCCATGATCTTAGTTTTCTGAATGTTGAGTTTTAAGTCACCTTTTTCACTCAACTCTTTCAGGTTCATCAAGAGGCTCTTTATTTCTTCTTTGCTTTCTACCATAAGGGTGGTGTCATCTGCATATCTGAGGTTATTGATATTTCTCTCGGCAATCTTGATTCCAAATTGTGCTTCATCCAGCCCAGTATTTGCATGATGTACTCTGCATATAAGTTTAATAAGCAGAATGACAATATACAGGATTGTCAGCCCTGATGGCAGGGTGAGGGCCTTGATGTACTCCTTTCCTGATTTGGAACCAGTCTGTTGTTCCATGTCCAGTTCTAACTGTTGCTTCTTGAGCTGCATACAGGTTTGTCAGGAGGCAGGTCAGGTTGTCTGGTATTTTCATCTCTTTCAGAATTTTCTACAGTCAAAGCCTTTGGCATAATCCACAAAGAAGAAATATGTGTTTTTCTGGAACTCTTTTGTTTTTTCAATGATCCAACAGCTTAAACATCTGGAAGTTCATGTTTCAGGTACTGTTGAAGCCTGGCTTGGAGAATTTTTGCATTACTTTGCTAGTGTATGAGATTAGTACAATTGTGCAGTAGTGTGAGTATTCTTTGGCATTGCCTCTCTTTGGGATTGGAATGAAAACTGACCTTTTCCAGTCCTGTGGCAACTCCTGAGTTTTGCAAACTTACTGCCATTTGAGCACTTTCACAGCATCATCTTTTGGGATTTGAAATAGCTCAACTTGTCCACTTGACTTCACATTCCAGGATGTTTAGTTCTAGGTGAGTGGTCACACCATCATGATTTTCTGGGTTATGAAGATCTTTTTGTGTATTGTTTTTCTGTGTATTATTGCCACCTCTTCTTAATATCTTCTGCTTTTGTTAATGAAGTGAGTGAAATTGCTCAGTTGTGTCTGACTCTTTGCAACCCCATGGACTATACAGTCCATGGAATTCTCCAGGCCAGAATACTGGAGTGGATAGCCTTTCCCTTCTCCAGGGGGTCATCCCAACCCAGGGATCGAACCTAGGTCTCCCTCATTGCAGGCAGATTGTTTACCAGCTGAGACACAAGGGAAGCCCTCTGCTTCTGTTAGGTCCATACCATTTCTGCCCTTTATTGTGCTCATCTTTGCATGAAATGTTCCCTTGGTATCTCTAATTTTCTTGAAGATGTCTCTACTCTTTCCCTTTCTGTTGTTTCCCCCTATTTCTTTGCATTGATTGCTGAGGAAGGCTTTCTTATCTCTTCTTGTTATTCTTGGAACTCTGCATTTAAATGGGTATCTTTCCTTTTTTCTTTGCCTTTTGCTTCTCTTCTTTTCTCAGCTATTTGTAAGACCTCCTCAGACCAATTTTGCTTTGTTGCATTTCTTTTTCTTGGGGATGGTCTTGATTCCTGTCTCCTTTGCAATGTCACAAACCTACATCCATAGTTCTTCAGGCACTGTGTGTAACAGTAAATCTATTTCTCACTTACACTGTATAATTTTAAGGGATTTGATTTAGGTCATACCTGAATGGTCTAGTGGTTTCCCCTACTTTCTTCTATTTAAGTCTGAACTTGGCAATAAGGAGTTCATGATCTGAGCCACAGTCAGCTCCCAGTGTTGTTTTTGCTGACTGAATAGAGATTCTCCATCTTTGGCTGCAAAGAACCTAATCAATATGATTTTGGTGTCAACCATCTGGTGATGTCCATGTGTAGAGTTTTCTCTTGTGTTGTTGGAAGTGGGTGTTTTCTATGACCAGTGCATTCTCTTGGCAAAACTCTGTTAGCCTTTGCCCTGCTTCATTTTGTACTCCAAGGCCAAATTTGCCTGTTACTCCAGGTATCTCTTGACTTCCTACTTTTGCATTCCAGTGCCCTATAATGAAAAGGACAACTTTTTTGGGTGTTAGTTCCAGAAGGTCTTCTAGGTCTTCATAGAACCATTTTGCTTCTTCAGCATTACTGGAGAATGCTGATATTAAATGGCTTGATTACCATGATATTGAATGGTTTGCCTTGGAAATGAACAGAAGTCATCCTGTTGTTTTTTAGATTGCATCCAATTACTGCATTTTGGATTCTTTTGTTGACTGTGATGGCTACTCCATTTCTTCTAAGGGGTTCTTGCCTACAGTAGTAGATATAATGGTCATGTGAGTGAGATTCACCCATTCCAGTCCATTTAATTCCCTGATTCCTAAAATGTCTAACTGATTTCTAAAATGCTTCTCCAAGTATTGGCTTCCAGTTCCTCAGGGGTACTACCTTTTTCTGGTGAATTTTCCCTGGTCAAACAGTGTTGGTTAATCGCTCAGTTGTGCCTGACTGCGACTCATGGACTGCAGCCCTCCAGGCTCATCTGTCCATGGGATTTTTTCCAGGCAAGAATCCTGGAGTCGTTTGTCATTTGTCTACCAAGGAAACTCCCAACTGTTTGACCTGTTTGAAGCTGGCCAAACAGGAACTATTCAATTATTCAACTGGGGATTATCTGTCCAGTTACCCTGAGGAGATGTTAACCAGTGACTTCACACATGATGATACTGAAGGCTGGCTCTCTTGCCTCAAAGTGGAAGTAACAATTTGGTTGAATTAGTGCTGCAGATATCTCCAGAGGACTTTATAAATCAAGTCTCCAGCCCCAAACCACACTCCTGCTTGGCTTCTCTCTGTGGTTTAAACTTCTACTCTCACTCTCTTTCTCCTGAAGTGCTCCTGAATAAGTAACCTGCTCAGGTATCACCTCTGATTCTAGAGAATCAAACCTAAACAGTAGAAAAAGCAGCACGTGTAAGTTATTAAAACAATCAAACATACAAACCAAAAAACCAGTGTCATCATCAGGTGAAAGAATATACAAGACCTCTTTAGTGTAATGGCTCTCATTTTCATCATAAACATGATCTTAAAGCTCAAATTTGGATAACATGCCCAACACTTCAGAAGTTCATGTACAAAATTATAATTTGAGGAGGGTTTTCCATAATATTTCAGGTCTGGAAAAACAGATTTAAACCATTCATAAAATTCTGTCTGTTGCAGCAGACAAGTCCATATGATATCACAGGAGATAGCCTTGAACCAGATGTTAATAATGTATTAATTTTATTATAAGTAGGTTGGCTGAAAAAGCAAAGGAAACCTAAAAAGACTTATGGGCATATGGGAATATCAAGGTATCTCTCAAAATGGTGAATGGGGTATTGCTGAAAGATGACTGCATAGCTTTTTCCAATAGCCTTTGCCAAAAAGTATTAAAGAGAATACATCATGACTATTTGAACCTATGAAATGAGTCAAAAGGAGACCATGGGCAACGGCGTTTTGATAAGCATCCAACAAAGATATTGATGAAAAAAGTAGCTTCTTGTCTGATGTGCCAGCTTTTATGGCATGAAAATATGAAAGAGATACAAATGAGAAGACCAGTTACTGTCAGACTTGAAAACAAGTTGGTGCATTAAAAAAAAAAAAAAGCTATCAGAGACTTGAAATTGTCATTTCATGGTCTGGAGTCAACAACATAAAAAGAGGCAAGAATGAAACACAGCATAGTTAATATCCATATAGTCTTGATATTGACAAGTATAAAAATAAAAAAGTTAATTTAACAAAATATATTATTTAGGTGTATAAAATTTTTGAAATTTGCCTAATTTACATGTTAATTTGGGGTTCCCTAATAGCTCAGTCAGTAAAGAATCCACTTGCAATGCAAGAGACCCAGGTTCAATTCATGGGTCAGGAAGATTCCCTGGAGAATGAAATGGCAGCCACTCCAGTATTCTTGCCTAGAAAATCCCATGGACAGAAGAGACTGACAGGCTACAGTCCATGAGATCAAAAGAGTCATACAAAATGTAGCAACTAAACCACCACCAACATATGTTAATTTATATACTAAATTTAGATGATTAACTTAAAGAGTTCTCATTGAGAGGAAATATTTGCTAACTTCTTTTTTTAATGTTTTCTAACTTTTTCTTCAATTTAATGTGCTTTTCACATGTATATTCATTGTTTAGAATGATCTGCCAATGACAAGTTGGATCCTGATAAACTGTTGAGGATTATGCAAAAAGTATTCAAAATTAACTGAAATAATTATTATTCCTTGAAAAAGAGTATCACATACAAATGTTAAAAGTCTTAAACAGCAGATTAAATTAAAAAATCAAGTCCTCAAAGATACCTGTCATAAATTTCTGTTCAGTTCAGTTCAGTCACTCAGTCCTGTCTGACTCTTAGCGACCCCATGAACCACAGCATGCCAGGTGTCCCTGTCCATCATCAACTCCTGGAGTCCACCCAAACCCATGTCCATTGAGTCAGTAATGCCATCCAACCATCTCGTCCTCTGTCATCCCCTTCTCCTCCTGCCCTCAATCTTTCCCAGCATCAGGGTCTTTTCCAATGAGTCAGCTCTTCACATCAGGTGGCCAAAGTATTGGAGTTTCAGCTTCAGCATCAGTCCTTCCAGTGAACACTCAGGACTGATTTCCTTTAGGATGGACTGGCTGGATCTACTTGCAGTCCAAGGGACTCTCAAGAGTCTTCTCCAACACCACAGTTCAAAAGCATCTATTCTTCGGCGCTCAGCTTTCTTTAGAGTCCAACTCTCACATTTATACATGACCACTGGAAAAACCATAGCCTTGACTGGAAGGACGTTAGTTGGCAAAGTAATGTCTCTGATTTTTAATATGCTGTCTACGTTGGTCATAACTTTACTTCCAAGGAGTAAGCATCTTTTAATTTCATGGCTGTGATCACCATCTGCAGTGATTTTGAAGCCCAGAAAAATAAAGTCAGCCACTGCTTCCACTGTTCCCCCATCTATTTGCCATGAAGTGATGGGACCGGATGCCATGATCTTTGTTTTTTGAATGTTGAGCTTTAAGCCAACTTTTCACTCATCTCTTTCACTTTCACCAAGAGGATCTTTAGTTCTTCCACCCATAAGGGTGGTGTCATCTGCATATCTGAGGTTATTGATATTTCTCCCAGCAATTTTGATTCCAGCTGTGCTTCTTCCAGGCCAGCATTTCTCATGACGTACTCTGCATATAAGTTAAATAAGCAGAGTGACAATATACAGCCTTTCCTATTTGGAACCACTCTGTTGTTCCATGTCCAGTTCTACCTGTTACTTCCTGACCTGCATACAGAATTCTCAGGAGGCAGGTCAGGTGGTCTGGTATTCCCATCTCTTTCAGAATTTTCCACAGTTTATTGTGATCCACAAAATCAAAGGCTTTGACATAGTCAATAAAGCAGAAATAGATGTTTTTGTGGAACTCTGTTGCTTTTTCGATGATCCAGCAGATGTTGACGACTTGATCTCTGGATTCTCTGACTATTCTAAAACCAGCTTGAAGATCTGGAAGTTCACGGTTCATGTATTGCTGAAGCCTGGTTTGGAGAATTTTAAACATTACTTTATCAGCATGTGAGATGAGTGCAATTGTGCAGTAGTTTCAGCATTTTTTGGCATTACCTTTCTTTGGGATTGGAATGAAAACTGACATTTTCTAGTCCTGTTGTCACTGCTGAGTTTTCCAAATTTGCTGGCATATTGAGTGCAGCAGTTTCACAGCACTATCTTTCAAGATTTGAAATAGCTCAACTGGAATTCCATCACCTCCACTAGTTTTGTTCATAGTGATGCTTCCTAAGTCCCACTTGGCTTCACATTCCAGGATGTCTGGCTCTAGGTGAGTGATCACACCATCGTGATTATCTGGGTCATGAAGATCTTTTTTGTACTGTTCTTCTCTGTATTCTTGCCACCTCTTCTTAATATCTTCTGCTTCTGTTAGTTCCATACCATTTCTGTCCTTTATTGAGTCCATCTTTGCATGAAATGTTCCCTTGGTATCTCTAATGTTCTTGAAGAGATCTCTAGTCTTTCCCATTCTATTGTTTTCCTCTCTATTTCTTTGCATTGATAGCTGAGAAAGTCTGTCTAATGTCTCCTTGCTATCCTTTGGAACTCTGCATTCAAATGGGTATATCTTTCCTTTTCCCCTTTTCTTTTTACTTCTCTTCTTTTCACAGCTAATGTAAGGCCTCCTCAGAGAGCGAGTTTGCTTTTTTGCATTTCTTTTTCTTGGGGATGGCCTTGATTCCTATCTCCTGTACAATGTCACGAACCTCCATCCATAGTTCATCAGGCTCTCTATCAGATCTAGTCCCTTAAATCCATTTCTCACTTCCACTGTATAGTCAAAAGGGGTTTGATTCAGGTCATACCTGAATGGTCTAGTGGTTTTCTCCAATTTCTTCAATTTCAGTCTGAATTTGGCCATAAGGAGTTCATGATCTGAGCCACAGTCAGCTCCCAGTCTTGTTTTTGCTGACTGTATAGAGCTTCTCTGTCTTTGGCTGCAAAGAATAAAATCAATCTGATTTTGGTATCAACCACCTGGTGATGTCCATGTGTAAAGTCTTCTCCTGTGTTGTTGGAAGACAGTGTTTACTATGACCTGTGTGTTCTCTTGGCAGAACTCTATTAGCCTTTGCCCTGCTTCATTCTGTACTCCAAGGCCAAATTTGCCTGTTACTCCAGGTGTTTCGTGACTTCCTACTTTTGCATTCCAGTCCTCTATAATGAAAAGGAGATCTTTTGGGGGGTGCTAGTTCTAGAAGTTCTTGTAGGTTTTCATAGAACTGTTCAATTTTAGCTTCTTCAGCACTACTGGTCAGGGCATAGATTTGGATTACCATGATACTGAATGGTTTGCCTTGGAAACGATCAGAGTTCATCCTGTCGTTTTTGAGATTGCATCCAAGTACTGCATTTTGGACTCTTTTGTTGACTATGAGGGCTACTCCATTTCTTCTAAGGGATTCCTGCCCACAGTAGTAGATATAATGGTCATCTGAGTTAAGTTCACCCATTTCAGTCCATCTTAGTTAGCTGATTCCTAGAATATTGATGTTCACTCTTGTCTTCTGTTTGACCACTTGCAAACTTAGGCTGTGATTACTTTGATAAGACTTCTACATTTTGCTTAACTTTTGTAAAAAACTAACAGACATGGTTTTGAAAAGTCTACATTTTTCTCCTTGAATAAATAGTTAATATTTGATCTTTTACACACATATCTATGAACAGGCAGACTTATCTAGACACTAACTAAAGAGCACTGTGTATGTTACATATTGATATTTGCATCACATCTGTGGGATCAATTTTGCTCATCTACATGTGATCAATGTTTATTTTTCTGGACATTCTTGAGTCTATACTGAATGACTACATGATAGTAATTTGAAATAGACAGATCTGAATTTATAACATGGAAATCATAATATTTTTAAAACTAGGACTTTTTCCCCCCAGAGAAAGATTCCTAAACATATTCTTAAAGATACCACTGCTCCCTTGTCCCAGAGACAACTACTGTTTTTCATTTATAAACCATAGCTTAAATTTGCCCATTCACGAATTTTACATGAATATATTCAGAAACATTCAGAAACATGCATAAATATGGTTTGTACCAGGTTTCTTATGTTTTACATGATGTTTTTGAGCCTTTTTCTAATATTTCTGTATATATCAGTAGCCTGCTCTTTTTTATTTTTGAGTAATGTGCTATTGTATGAATTTGTTTATCCAGGTTTCGTCTGACAGTATTTTGGTTATTTGTAATTTTGAATTAGTTTGAATTAAGCTGCTGTGAACATTCTTGTACAGTCTTTAGTGGATACACTCTTTCTTATTTCCCTTTAGTAAACGTCTACAGGTAGAATTTGTGAATCATGGATAGGTATATATTTAACTTTTTAAGAGACTGCCAGTTTTACAATATGTACCATTTCATATTCCCACCAGCAATGTATGAGAGTTCCGTATCTCTACTTCTTCACTAACATATAGTGTTATCGGCCTTTCAAGTTTCAGCAATTCTAGAGCCTTTGAAATGATCTCATTACAATTTTAATTTGCTGATAAATGATGTTGAACATCTTTCATGTGCTTATTAGCCATCTGTTTATCTTCACTGAGAAGTGTCTGCTTAGGTCTCTTGCCCAATTATTTTTAAATTGGGTTGTCTTACTATTGCCTTGTGTAAAGTCTGTATATTGTTGATACATGACCTTTATCAATAGCATGCATTATGAATATTTTCTCTATGCCTTTTCTTCTCAAGCATAGTTGATTTACAGAGTTGTGTTAGCTTCAAGTATACAGCAAAGTGACTCATATATATATATACATGTGCATGTATATATATATGAAGAATATCCTTTATGTTAATACCTTTTATTGGAGTGTAGCTGCTTTACAGTGTCATGTTAGTTCCTCTGTACAGCAAAGTGAGCTATGTGTATATAGCTCATGTATGAGATGTATCTACAGATATAGATATTACATATTCCCTCTCTTCTGGCGTTCCTTCCCATTTAGGCCATCGCTGACCTAAGCAGGGTAGAGTTCCCTGTTATATACAATAGGTTCGCATTAGTTATCTATTTTATATATGTAAGAGTACATATGTCAATCCCAATCTCCCAATTCATCTCCTCCTTCCAACCCCTATATCCATACATCCATTTTCAATGTCAGTGTCTCTATTTCTTCTTTGCGAATAACTCCATTTCTATCATTTTTTTAGATTCTCTTAACATTCTTTTCAATTTTGATTTATTAGAAGATGCTGAATATAGTTCCTTATGCTATACAGTAGGACCTAGTTCTTTATTTTTTTATACATGGCAATTTGTCTCTATGGCCTTTTTCCTTGAAGGTGTGTTTTGAAAAGCTGAAATTCTAATTTTGACAAATTCTACTTTTTGTTTCATAGTTAGCATGGTTTGATTTACTCTATGAAATTCTCTCCTACACCAAGGTTGTTAAATCGCATTTCTGTTTTCTTCTGGAAGTTTTCTTGTTTTACATTAATTGTATATTTCATTTTACATAAATTTTTATGTAAGATGATATAAGTGTTGAGGTTGGTTTTTTCCTATGTGGCTATCCAGCAAGGCTAAAACCAGTTTTTAAAAAATATTCTTTCTCCATTGAATTTGCTTGATGTTTTTTTTCAACAAACAAGTCAAAAAAGAAAACAAGCCCAAACAATTGATACTATGTATATTCCTGTAACTTCTATTTATTTCATTGATTTTTTTTTCTATCCATATTCCTAAAGCACACTGTCTTGATCATTATACTTCATGGTAAAGAATATTATTGTTAGGTAGTTAGGATAGGCAGAGAAGGCACTGGCGACCCACTCCAGTACTCTTGCCTGGAAAATCCCATGGACGGAGGAGCCTGGTGGGCTGCAGTCCATGGGGTCACTGAGAGTCGGACACGACTGAATGACTTCACTTTTCACTTTCATGCTTTGGAGAAGGAAATGGCAACCCACTCCAGTGTTCTTGCCTGGAGAATCGCAGGGATGGCGGAGGCTGGTGGGCTGCTGTCTATGGGGTCGCACAGAGTCGCACACGACTGATGTGACTCAGCAGCAGCAGCAGCAGTTAGAATAGGAAAAAGGAGTCCAGAAAGGCAGTGACTGTTGGAGAAGACTCTTGAGAGTCCTTTGGACTGCAAGGAGATCCAACCAGTCCATCCAACCAGTCCATCCTAGAGGAGATTAGTCCTGGGTGTTCATTGGAGGGACTGATGTTGAAGCTGAAACCCCAGTACTTTGGCCACCTGATGCGGAGAGCTGACTCATTTGAAAAGACCCTGATGCTGGGAAAGATTGAGGGCAGGAGGAGAAGGGGACAACAGAGGATGAGATGGTTGGATGGCATTACCGACTCGATGGACATGAGTTTGGGTGGACTCCGGGAGTTGGTGATAGACAGCGAGGCCTGGAGAGCTGCAGTTCATGGGGTCGCAAAGAGTTGGACACGACGGAGCGACTGAACTGAACTGAACTGAAAAGACAAAGGGAAAAGCCTGTGAAAATAGAACAATGGAAGGTCCAGGACTGGAGTGAGGACCTCAGGTAAAACAAACATCACTCCTGGCTAGCCCAATTTACATAGGGCAGGCTCCAGGGGAGGAGAAAAGCCATATAAAAAGAGGATCCAAAACTGGGCCAGGGGCTTCTCTTCTCTTTGTGTCTTTTGGGTCAGCCCACCCTAACACCTAGAAAATATATTTTCCTTTGCTTTCTAAATAAAACTGAGCTGTAACACGGAGTTGTAACACTGGTCCATCCAAGGAAATTACAGGGGACTGTATCACTGGTCCACCTGTAGCTTCAAATTTTTGTTGCGATGAGACAGAACCGAGGAAATTACAAACTCTCCAAACATTATGATTTGAAATCAGGCAGTGTTAGCCTTTCAACTGCTTTTACTCAAAATTACTTGTGGGTATTTAAAATAGTTTAAATTCCCATATACATTTTGGTCTCAACTCATCAATTATTACAAGAAATAATGTAGGAATTTTAACTTGAAATTCATTTAATCTTTTAAGATCAATTGAAATTTAGTAACATAAAGTTGTTTAATTGATAAACATGATATATTTCTCATTTATTTAAACCATCTTTAATTTCTTGCAGCAATCCCTTATAATTTCCTGTGTAAAGATTTTAGAAATTTTGTTAAATTTTCATTTATTTATCATCAATTTTGATGTAGCTGTTAATGGACTTGAATATTTTCTAATTGCTGTCAATATTTGAAACAATAATTAATTTTGATATATTGATCTATTCTATTGTTAAACACATATTACTGAGAGGTTTTGTTATGAATTTACTAAGATAACCATGTTTTTCTTTATTAAATTTCTTTTATTACAGGCTGATTTGCTTTACTTGCATTTTTAATGTTGAACTCTGCTTTCTCAGGTAATCCCATCTGGTTAAACTATATTATTCTTTGTATATATTGGGAGAATCAATTTGCAAAGATTTTATGAAGATTTTTTTTCTACTTGCATTCATGTGGGTACTGGCCTTAATTTAATATTCTTGAAATATCTTCATCAGGTTTTGATATAGCTGTTATGTTTCCCTTCTAAAGTAAATTGTGAAGTTAGTTGTTGTTGTTGTTGTTGTTGTTTTCCTCTCTCTCTCTCATTTGGGAAAGAATTTAAATGATTAATATAATTTCTTACTTGTATATTTAGTAGAATTCATCTATGAAACCAAACCCTAGATTTTTATTTCTGTGACATTTTTGGTAATGTGTCTATTAGATATAGAGTTATTTAGTTTTTCTATTTATTTTCATGTAAATTTTGATGAATTAGTTTTCATAGAATATATATTTAATCTGTTTATTCATAGAAAGCTATTCAAACTGTTTCTTTAACATATTTTAAAATTCTGTAGAATCTATATGTCTCATATTTCATTCTTAATAACAATTTTTTTTTTGAGTTTGCTTCTTTTTTCCTTGATTATTCCTGCTTCTGGTTCCTTAATTTATTACATTTTCCATTGAAGAAACTCTTGAATTTGTTAATTGCCTTGTTTTTTGTTTTCCATTTCATTGATGTTTGCTTTTCTTTTTCCTATTTTCTTTCATGTACCTATTTTTGAGCTTAATATGCTTATTTTACCTTTTATAGTGGAGAGTTAGATCTTCTGTTTAGACATGATTTAACAGAGGTATAAGACATAAAAATTTCTCTGAAAACACTCTTTAGCTCTATGCCATATGCCATAAATATTGGCATGCATTTGTCATTATCAATCAATTAGAAGTATTTTCTAATTTCCCTTGTGATTTCATCTTTTATATATATATTGATTATTTAGAAATATTTTATTTACCAATATTCATGGAATTTATTGGCATTAACTTATAATTTATTACATTACAATGAAAATATATTTTAATACTTTAATTTTTGGATTCATAGAGACATTTTATGAGCTAGCATTCTTGGAGATTACATTCTCTAAATGCTGATCAGATAAAGTTGGCTGGTACTATTAATAGTGATTTTTTGTCTTGCATTCTACCAGTAGCTAGAGGCAATGTATTAGAATTATTAGTGCCTTTTTTATTTGGATACCTGCATTTTTTTCAGATCTTGTTTCATGTGTCTTAAAGTTCTGTTATTGAACAAAAACAAGGAAAATTCATTCTTCATTCATAACTGTTCTTTTATTTGTAATATCTTCTTTGTTTCTTATTTCTTTCAAGATTTTATTTTTTCATTCTTGCTATTTTAAGAGGTGTAACTCTCTTTAAAATTTATCTTGCTTGGGGTTTGCAGAGTTTTTCTTAGAATTGTAATTTGAAGATTTTCATCACATTTGGAAAAGCTTGTCCCGATTTTTCCACTCCTCTCTTTCTTGGACTCAATTCTACATATTTTAGAATATTTGATACCATTCTGCAAGTCACTGGAATTCTCTTTATTCTTTAAGTTATTTTTCTTTAGATGTTAACCTGTCTTCAAAATTAACCCATGGTTTCTACCTCTTCTTTATTTCTACTATTAAGTCTATGTAGCAATTTTATTTCTCATGTCAGATATTGCTATTTTAATTCTATAATTTCCATTTGGTTTGCTGCTATTGATTTTTTTTTCCCATTTATATTGTTAATTTTGTCAGGTTTCAATTTAAGCACTTGAACATACTTGTAATATCTTCTTCAAAGACATTGTCTTCTATTTTCACATCCAGGTTATCCTTTAATCTGTTTCTAGTGACATTTTTTTCTTTTTTTTTTTAAGAACAGTTGGTCACATTATCTTATCAGCACATTTTATGTGTCTATAATATGTGTGTGTGTGTTTGTATGTGTCTGTGCATGTGTGTGTTTGTGTGTGTGTGCACGCGCTCAGTTGCGTTCAACTCATTGTGACCCCATGGATTGTAGCCCACCAGGCTCCTCTGTCAATGGGATTCTCCAGGTGAGAATACTGAAGTGGGTTGCCATTTCCTACTCCAGGGGATCTTCCTGACCCAAGGATAGAATCCACATCTTCTGAGTCTCATGAATTGCATGCAGATTCTTTACTGAGCCACCAGGGAAGCCCATCTATTGTATATTGGATATTATAAATAGCACTTCATAGAGTTCCTGGATTCTGTTATCTTCTGATGAGACGTTGTTTAAGCAGATTGTGAAGAAAAAGTTTCTGGAAATTCATCCTGAACTTGTGGAAGCTTGGTCTAATACTTTATTAGGGTAGACTCTGGAAAATTCAAGGATTTTAGCAACCACTTCTAGCTTGATAAAAGAAACTATAAACTCTGCCCTTTCTCCTTTAGGTATGAGATGAACTCTCTTCTTAGTCTTTTAGTACTACAGATTTTGCTTTATTTATTTATTTTCCACTTGGCTTTTGAAATGTCCCACATGATGTTCAGTCCAGATGCAAACTATGACTCTAAAGAACTTTATAGATGCATTCAGGGGCAGGTCCTGCTTTGACTTCTGCTTTTGTGAGGTTTATCTACTTTATTTCTCAACCCTCTGCTTGCCTAAAATTCTATCTTGTGAAAACTTAATCTGATAGACTACAACTTTCTACTTGAGTTCTAGCCTCTATACTCATGCAGACAAGGTAATATCGTCAAAGGAAAAACATGAATACTTGGATCTCATCCAGTTAACTTTTGTTGTGGATGATTGAATCCCCTGATTTCCTACCCCCCCCTCCTCCCCACTTAGGTGGGTAACACTCCAGTGCTTTTATATAGTTCTTCCCCTCACCAGCAGAGTTAACAATTATCTTTGGACTGCTTACTCCAAGGTAAGCTACTCTGCTGGGATTCACTAATGTATTTTAAAATTGTAGTGTATAGGCTTTCACTTACTATGTTCACTGTATCATTCACTTTCTATGTTTCTAATTCAGATTTTTACCAAGTAGACATTTAGACATTGATAACCCACAGGGGACAAATATTAAGGGTTGAGTTTTCAGAAAATACTCAAAAATTTTAGCAATAAAGCATTCAATTATTCTATGACATCTGTGCAGCTGAATTCACAGTCAATTCCTTTTAAAAACTAGTTAAAAGTGACCAGTTTATATTTTAGTACTACTCACTTTTTTTGAAAATTTAGTGACTTGAGATCTAAATTTCAAAAGGCCCAGAAAAAGATGGCAGCATTAATTTACAGGTTATTTGTTCTATTCTATATACTTGGCTCCTTTTGTTCACAACACATCCAGAAATGATCTTAGAAGATTGGATTATTAAAGAAAGAAAAAAAGCAATAACATCTCACCAAAAAATAAGTCTTCTAACCACAATAAGATTGTTAAACTTCAGCAATATCTAAAAACTTGTAATACATGTGTATCTTTCAATATAAAAGAAAAATATGGGTCTTACAATTTAGCATCCAAAACGTACTTGTTTTAGATATTTTATATAGTTTTTTTTTCTTTTAATCTTAAGGAAACAGATGGGCAAAGATAGTTATATTTGTTCATGCAATAACCATTTTATCAAATATCAAAACTGTTCCTCTTACAAGGTATCAAGAGAAGTATGAAAGGTAATAAACTTAGTTAAGCAAAGTTTCTTCCATTTATCTATCCAAGTTGACTAAACACGCATGCAGATTCTCTTTTCATTGCTGCAAGATGTCTGCAGAAGCAACAGACCTCAAAATCTCATATCTTTTCCAGTAGCAAAAGGAAAAATCCCTTCCTAAATTTCAATTACAAATCATTGTTTCTAAATAACTCATTGGTTACACAATCATCTTTCTAGTCATAGAAGTAAAAAAATAATGGTTTGATGTAAGAGACACTATTTATATAAACCATCACAAGACTTGTGATATTTTTCATCTAAAATGTACAGCTGAGAATGAGTACAAGCATGATTTTTTTGAATGAAAATGATGAGAAAACTAGTTTCTAGGCCTCCATATATCTAATATCCAATGAATAGTCAAATCAATTAGTGTTTTTCAACTTTGGATACCATCTAGAAAGATTCATTACAAATGAGATTTTAGCTGAAATGCATGCCATAGCATGGATTCACAAGTAAAAATCTACTAAATTCAAGTCTCTGTTTTAAAAAAGAAAGAATGAAATAAAGAGAAGAAAAGGGACAATAATAGAAGCTTTGCTTCATCTCTTACAGCCCATTGAAGCAAGATAGACACATTCTGTTAATAATTGGACTCACTTTTCATTACTCAAGCTATTTTCCTTCTTTCACACACATTAAGCTTCTCAAACTGTGCAAAACAAAAGATTCCCACAGCAGACAAGCAGGTTATAATCAATATGCAGTTCTGTTCTGTGTTCTTTCCCTTTGATGTGAGCAGGTTGGATTGGGGGATGAAGAAGCTCATGGTAGGGTTATTTTGAGGTACCTTTGAGTGGCTTATTAGTAAGTCCTTATTAGCAGCTTCTTATTGCCAGCTTTCCCAGGTGGTTGTGACATGTTTTGAAGATAACTCTTTTGTTCCATCGAAACCGTAATGACTACTTTAATCTGCACTGAATTTTAAAAAAAGAAGAAAAGGGCAATTAAATTATAAAATACCTTTAAAGTCACTACCATACACCACCAGTATTTATGCCTTAGACAATATTAAATCATAGACCCTTTAGTGAAAAATTATTTTTCTTGCTTTGAAACCAGTCTGGCAGCAGTAATATGTGCTTCCAAACAATGATAGGTGCCTGAAGTATAAACAATGTCAATAACCCTTTAGAGTTATAAGGACCCATAGATGAAATAACTTTAGAGAAGCCAATATTTACTATAAGTACATTATCTGAAAGAAAGATCAAAAACTTGTGTTTCAAACAATTTAATGACAACTTGTTGTATGCAATCAGTACACCAGGCATTACAGAACTCTGTTTTTGTGGGTTTTTTGTTTTTTTTCCTATTAATTAACATCAGCCATTATATGTTGCTAACTATATTCCAGTCATTGCTTTATTGGCTGTTATAACACCTTTACTCTTAAAATGAAGACAGTCTTGTTACTACTGCTATCCTGCTGAGAAATGAAAAGGTAACAGAATTCTTCACCTTTAACAACAGTAATTACAAGATATGACATAGATACAGTCAGCTCTGGTATTTAGGCTCTTAAATCCTAGACTACTCTAACTCTGCTTCAAGAGTAATACATTTTGCTGAATCTTTTTTCAGTAAACTTCTCCCTCTATCCTGTCCCCAAATCCCTGAAGTGCTTTACTGTCCCCACTTAATGGTTCTCTTTTATTTCGTCAAGCTTCTTACTAGCAGCTCCACAAAAAGCTTAAATATTCTTTCTCTTCATCTTGTGACTTTGCTTATAGGAGTCTCAGACTACGGAAACATCTTCCATTCAACACCTATTTAATGAAATCCTATTTAATGATCCAAACACTGTGTAACTCTTGATAACAAATCTATCCTAGATGATTCCTTCAAGATTTGGCTCAACACTCACTTTCTCTGGGCAGCAATATGTGACATCTGTTGTTCTTTCCTGGCACTGCCTACTCTTTAGTGTCATGTTACCATCATTGCACTGAATATTAAAAATGTCTATTGTTCCTAATGCATATACATAGAGTTTTATGATGAAAGGAACGTAGGATTTAGAATAGGAAGATGAAAGCCAAAGTTAATTAATATAGACCAACTCATTTATTATAACTGAAACACTTGATTTTGCCACCAAAATGTTAATAACAGAAATTATAACATGATCTTAATATACAGGGCTGTTTGTATGATGATATATGATGAATCAAATACATATACCTTATAAAACTATATAGCATAAAGAGCTTATTTTCCAGACCGACCCTGGATGCAAACCACACCCACATTTTTCAGTCGTTTTCAATCAACCACGGCCTGTTCATAAATCAGTGATACTTCAGCCTCGTAGACATTTGAGAAGCATTTTGTTAACTTTAGCTAGTGTGGTTTGTGAATATGTTTCAGGCTATCTATGTAAGAAAGCTTACATGGAGGAAGGTTTTCCTTTTTTTGATGATTAAAGCCAGTGATTCAATGATTGCTGGTCCTGCAACCATTTATCATCATCCTTATCATCCTCATCATTTTCCTGCTTTTCTCAAGTTTCTAAAACTATAGTTGCTGTGCATTAAACCAAGCATGTTGTATTTATGTAATGTTTTATTTTACATACCTACCACAGATCATCATCACAATCAAGGTAATGAATATAGAGATCGCCCACAAGTTTCCTTATGCCTCCTTTGATATCCATTCTTCCCTCTCCAATTCCTCTGTTCCCAAGCAAACACTGATTTGACTTTTAAAACTGTAGATTTATTTTGTAATTTCTAGAATTTCATATATATTGAATCCTTTTCTTCTATACTCTTTTAGCCTGGTGTCTTCCACTTCATGAAATTGTTTTGAAATGTTTCCACGTGGTGGTAAGTTATCCACTCACCTGTTAGGGGCCTGGAGGGTTCTTTCTCTCTTTTAGCTATTACAATTAAAGCTGCTATGACATCTGTATGCAACTCTTTGTATGAGCTTGTGATTTCAGTCTCTTGGATAAATGCCTGCTTTCAATTGCTTGGATAAATACCTACAAATGAAATGGCTTTATTTTATTATTATTTTTTTTAGGCTGTGTAGATATTTTATTTATTTTTTATTTTTTTAAATTTTTATCTATTTATTTTTTCATTTATTTTTATTAGTTGGAAGTTAATTACTTTACAATATTGTAGTGGGTTTTGTTGATATAAATAGGTATAAAAAACTATTTTTTGTGTGTGTGAAGATGTTTTACAAAGTACAGTTGACAGTGAGCAGCATAGGGTCTGCAGGCACTCTTATAGCAGACTTTTTTTTTTTACTTTTTTTTTTTTTTTCAATAAATATCTACTACACTACTATGTGATCTGTGGGTTGGTTGAATAGGTGGGTATGGAAGTGCTGATACAGAGACCCCACTGTAAAGTTAAATGCAGATTTTCAACAGTAGAGGGAGAGGGCGCCCTTAAACCATGTTGTTCAAAAGAGACAAATGTAGTTGTGACGTTTACATTCTTGTTGTTCAGTTGCAGTCATGTCTGACTCTTTGCGACACTGTGACCGCACCACATCAGGTTCCTCTGTCCTCCACTATCTCCCAGAGTTTACTCAAATTTGTGTTTATTGAGTTGGTGATGTTATCTAACCATCTCATCTTCTGCCTCCTCCTTCTCCTTTTGCCTTCAACTTTTCTCAGCACTGGGGTCTTTTCCAATGAATCATTCTTCGCATCAGGTGGCCAAAGCATTGGAACTTCAGCAACAGTCTTTCCAGTGAATACTCAGAGTTGATTTCCTTTAGGATTCACTGATTTGATCCCCTTGTAGGCCAAAAGAGTCTTCTCCAGCACCACAATTCAAAAACATCAATTCTTCAGCACTCAGCCTTTTTGGTTCAACTCTCACATCTATATATGACACCTGGAAAAACCAGCAGTTAACAGTGAATCTGTGTCAAATTGCTGCACATTCTTGCTTGGTATGACCTGTTGTTTTCATTGTTATCATTCTAGTCAGTGTTTAGTGCTATCTCATTGTAATTTACAGTTTTCATTTCCCAATAATGGATGATGTTTAACAAAATTTCATATGCTTATTTATCATTCTTATAGTTCCATTGTTGAAATGCTCATTCAAAGCCTTTTTTGAATTTTCAGTTCTTATTAAGATTTGAATATTATGTATATATTCTAAATTCAGTAATTTGCATGTTTATTTTGCAAATATTTTCTTTCATTTACTGACTTTTTTATTTTTGAAGAGCAAGCATTTTTAGTTTTGGTGACATATAATTTACCATTTTTTTCTTCTTGTCCTATTTAATATGTCTTTGTCATGCTCAAGTTTACCAAGATGCTTTGCCCGTATTTTCTTTTAGCAGTTTTGTACTTTTAGTACTTACATTTAGGAATTTGCTACAGGTTAATTTTTATGGGGTTAAAGTTAGTTGTTGACATTCTCATTTTTCAGAAAGCTATCCAATTATTCCAGCACCATTAAAAAAAATAATTTCCTTACTTGCCTTGGCAACTTTTTGAAAGTTGAATTGACCATACATGTATGATCACTCCATTCTCCATGACTTATGTGACTATATACCTATCCACACTATCTTGATTACAATAGCTTTAATAAATGTGAATACAAGATTGTGGAAGTCCCATTTTTCTCTTTAAAAATTTTGATTTGGTCATTTTTTGCTTCTTTGTATCTTCATGCAAAGTTTTAGAATTAGTCTTCAAAGTTCTTTAAAAATAAATTAATAAGAAGCTTTCTTAAATATTAACAAGTGTTTTTTTTGAGCTTTAAGATCAATTGGGGAAGCAATGACATCTTACTACTGAGTTTTTACATCCATAAACATAGTATAACTTTACATTTATTTACAAATATTTTTTCTTTTATGTTTCCTTCTAAAAAATTATACTTCTTACATTTAAGTCTATGAAAGTGAAAGCGTCAGTTGATCAGTCATGTCCAACTCTTTGCAACCTGTGGGCTATAGCCTGCCAGACTCCTCTGCCCATGGAATTCTCCAGGTAAGAATACTGCAGTGGGTAGCCATTCCTTTCTCCAAGGGATCTTACCCACTCAGTCTCCTGCATTGCGGGCAAATTATTTACACTCTGAGCCACCAGGGAAGCCTATTAAAGTCTAAATTTCATTTTATATTGATTTTTTTTGTATGAGATGGGGGAGATTAATGTGTGTGGGGTTTTTGTTGTTGTTGTTGTTGTTTTCATATGGATAAGTCAATATTATTGTCTCATTTGTTTAGGAGAATATTCTTATCTAATTTAATTACCAAGGCACTTTTGTCCAAAACCAATTGACCATATATGTGAAGGCCATTTTGGACTCTTTATTTTATTGAACTGTATGTATATCCTCATGGCAGTACTAAACACTTTTGATGACTTAGCTTTTATAGGAAACAGAAATCAGAGAGTGTTTTTCTTCCTCATTGATATTTTATTTTCCCAAATTGGTTATTTTAAGTTCTTCACACTTCTATATGTTCTAAGCTCAGCTTGCAAATGTCAACTCTACTACTCTACCCACCTGTCATCAAAAAAAAGAAAAGAAAAGAAAAGAAAAAGGCTATTGTAATTTTCTTAGGGTTTGTGTTAAATCTATAGAACACTTTGGGGAGAATTAGCTATTTTGCATTTTGAATCTTCCAATGCATGAATATTATTCAGTTCAGTTCAGTCGCTCAGTCATGTCTGACTCTTCACAACCCCATGGACTACAGCACACCAGGCTTCCCTGTCCATCACTAACTCCCGGAGGTTACCCAAACTCATGTCCATCGAGTTGGTGATGCCATCCAACCATATGATCTACAATTGTTTGCCTTTTAAAAGTTCTGTCAGCCATGTTTTATATTATTCAGTGTATAGGGCTTTCTATACTTTCGTTAAACATAAGCTTAAATATCTTATTTCCTTTGGGTATTATTTTAAATGGAATTATGTTTAAATTAATTATCAAGTTTATTTTGTTAATATGTAGAAATAGAAATGATCTTACAATCCTGAAACACTGCTAAATTTATTTACTTGTTCTAATGATGCTAACCCTAACCCTAGATTAATTATTATTGTCTGCATTAAAGATAGATCTATTTTTTCTTCAACCCTCAGCACATTAAACATTTCTTTCCAGTGTCCACTAGTTTCCACTATTCTGATGAGAAATCAAAGTTTCCATTTTTTTCTGTATGCAATCATGTTTTTCTTACTACATGAAGAACTTTTCATTGTCTTTGAATTTAAGCAGTTGACTACTAAGTGTCTGTGTGCGGTCTGTAAGTTAGAGTTTTCATCAAATATAAGAAATAATTTTTGGCCATTATTTCTTTATTTTTTCTCCATTTCTATCTCCACTTTTTCTGAGACACTCATTATATGCATGTTGAAATGCATGAAAATGTTCCGAAGATCTCTAAGGTAATACTCATTTAATTTCAATCTTTGTTGTCACTATTCTTTGAAATGGATAATTTCCATTAATTTACCTTTGAGTTTATATTTTCCCATGCTTCATTTCAAATTTGTGGATGTAGTCATCTATTGAATTTTTCATTTTAATTACTATAATTTTTATCTTGTTTCTTGTTATACTTATTTCTTTTTATACTTTCCATGTGTCTCTCTCCAGTCTCTACTTCTGTTCCCATTGTTATCATATTTTCCTTTAAATATTAGAAAATATTTTCTTTAATATTTTGACATATAAATTTACTCTGAAATCTTTGTTTAGTAATGCCAACATATAGACAGATATGATTATTTAGTTATGTTTTATGGCTGTTCTTGTTTAGTTTTGTTTTACAACTTACTTTGTATATCTAGAAATTTTGTTTCAACTTGGGTATTTTTGTAGGAACTCTGGATTCAATTTTATTTATCTAAGTGTTCTTGATTTTTGTTTTAGTTTCTTGTCATAAATTAAATGTATAATCAGATTCCTTTATGGTGTGCAGGTGTAGTTATATTTGCTCAACTTTTTTTCTTTTTTTGTTAGGAAGCAATAGGACTTATACCTATGTCTGCATAGTTTAGTGATCAGCCAATGATTCAGATGGATGTTGTGCTCATGAACCTCAAGTCTGTGATGCTTCTACCTTTAGAACCCAAACTATGTGTAACTTGAAAAACACCTACACAATCAAAACCAGTTCTTTGTTTTTTTTTTTTTTATTTACATTTCAGTGGGTTTTGTCTGGCTTCTATTTTTTAAGGCTCCTTCCAGGTTGCTTTAAACTTTCATGGTTTTGTCTTCTTGTACTCCAAAATCACTGCAGATGGTGACTGTAGCCACAAAATCAAAAGACACTTCCTCCTTGAAAGAAAAGGTATGACAAATCTAGACAGCATGCTGAAACGCGGAGACATCACTTTGTGGACAAACGTCCATATAGTCAAGTCTACAGTTTTTCAAGTAGTCATGTATGAATGTAAGAGCTGGACCATAAAGAAGGCTAAATGCCAAAAAATTGATGTTTTCAAACTGTGGTACTAGGGAGCACTCTTGAGAGTCTTGTCTCTTGGACAGCAAGGAAGTCAAACCAGTCCATCCTAAAGGAAACCAGTCCTGAATGTTCATTAGAAGCACAGATGCTGAAGCTGAAACTCCAATACTTTGGCCACCTGATGTGGAGAGTTGACTCACTGGAAAAGATTATGATGCTGGGAAAGATTGAGGGCAGAAGGAGAAGAGGGTGACAGATTAGAGATGGTTGGATGGCATCAGCAACTCAATGGACATGAGTTTGAGCAAGCTCCAGTATCTTTAAGAAGATACTCAAAGATAGGGAAGCCTCGTGTGCTACAGTACATGGGATCACAAGGAGTGGGATATGACTTGGTGACCGAGCAACAACAACAAAACAATGGGAAGGCAGTTCTTGAATGAGCGACTACGTTAGTCTGACCTCAAATCAGAGCAAAACTGAAAGTTGAAATGATGTATTGAAAGCAAACTACTTGTCTTCTTTTGAACAAAAACAAAGTTATTTTCCTGCTAATGCTTAAAAACGTCATCACATTAAGGCAAGTGCTGTATAAATTGACATATACTGCAAAATGTATAAGCCTAGTTTCTCATACAAAATAAATTTTAATGTTGAATGGTGTCAAAAAATACCTTGCACTTAAGCTAATTGTACTCGATACAATTTTGTGACATGAGCAGTTTCATTTAAACACAATATACAGAATTTTTTCCAGCTGCATATAGTGTTGTAATTTTACATCTTTATGTTACTAATAAGATTCACAAATTTAGCACTTCTAACAGAACTAATATATTTAATATTATTAATATCCCATCTCTTCCATGACTCAGAACATTGGAACCCATAAACTTCTCAAGTCAGTGCCTGAAAGTGCCAATGTAACTTTAGCTTTATCCATGCACTCTGTCTGTATTAGCACAGGCCAAGAATTCTATCTGTGAAATGATGTATGCATGGGCTTTGCAATTAGGCAATCACAATTAATCCATATTGAAAAGCCTTATTGCAGTACCTTGTTTTCGCTTTTTCAAAAATATTTGAAACCTTGCCAAGTTATTTAAATATCTTGGCCTCAATTCCAAGAAATATGGAGTTAATAATATTTATGAAATGGTAATTTTAAAATAGAAACAAGACTTTTTTTATGTTGTCATATGTATTGGAGATTTTTAAATTCCTCCTTGTTCCTTGGTTGGAAAACAAGAAGCTAAATCTATGCACTTATACTTAGAGAACAAGTCAAATCAGTCATTAAATAAAAGATAGCATTTTCACCCATCTAAACTCTTAGAACTTGAAACTTCAACTTATAGGGAAAGATCTGAATATATTATGTTTATCTGTTATTTTTTTTTAACCTAAGAGGAAGTAAATTGTCATTTAAAAGTCTACTTATTTTTCAAGCCCTGGGGGAGAAAAAAAGGAAAAATTAGTTTCAAAACTTTTCCAGATTATTATTACATAAGTCTCTTATATCAGATTATCAGATAGAGAACGCAATAGAACTCAGAATACTTAAAAGACTATTTTTTGTTCTCATTGGAAACTGGTCTGATATAATAGAACCCCTCAGCGAAAAGATCTGACACTGAAAAAGACTGACCTTGGAAGTACAATGGATTATTTGTTAAGAAGATTTTTCCCTGAAATACATTCTATTCAGGTATCATTATTGAGCTTCTGTGTTGTGTGTGACCAGTCACACAGGACTTGACTCTCATGAGTCAGAATTTATGCAAAGAAATTGACTGTGATATGAAGCCATCACTTCCAGGAATATCACTTTCAAATCTGTGCTTGTGATAGACATGAACTTAAAAAGATGATTTGGAGAAAATTGATCAGTTGAATAAGAATAAACGTAATGTTCACTTGAACTTTTGTGTAAGGGATTTGGAGAGGTTGTGCATGTGCTCACTGAAAAGGAAACTCAAAGATAAACACTTCATGGGATATCTAAGGTGAAAATAGCTTCAGAAAAATAAGCCAGTTTAGTAACGTGTGAGTCAAATTTAAAGAAATAAAATCTAGAAAGCTTTAGATCTTGATTTTTTTTTTTCTTAACTTGCTAGAGGGGCAAAAAATTCATCAGAGTTCTATTTCTCAGTATATTTGTGCCATAGCTATTCAGTATAGAGAATTTATGAAAGACAAGGGTGAGAAGGAGAGTTGACTTGTGGTCTTGTAAATGACATAGGAATGAAAGAAAAACATGTAACTGAAAAAGGGGAAACCATACTGTGAAAATAAATGCAATTTCATGGAAATTTCCCCCATAATTTAACTTATGCAAAAACTCATTAAAAGTTTTATTTACATAACAATGATCATATTTCTAGCTATTTCTTAAAGTTAACTTTTCCAGTTTTATTAAAATAATAATGATTAGAAAAATCAGCTTTAAAATATGCATTTTGTATAACTCCTTTTAGAATAATGAATCAGAATGAAGATGATAAATAAGCAAAGTTAAAAATATTTTTTAACTTCAAAACATAATGGTGAAGGATATTAAGGGAATATATTACTATATTTCTTTGTATATTTTGCATCTACAGTGGTAACAGCAGGTATTGACAGCTGGCTGGGGTAATGTAACACCTGCTAATAATCTGCAATGCCTGGGCAGGCTCTGGAATAGTTATCAAAGAATTACATAAATTGGTTTTTGATTTAGTCTTCCTTAGTCAAGTTCAGAATATTCTCTAAATCTGTAGTTGGCACACGAACATTTTGCATGTGAATCTTGTTTTACCACAGTAAAGTTTTGCACATGGGAAAATAAATTTACATTGAGAGTTGACTCTAATTTAGGTTTGCAAAATTTCAGTATTACAAATGATTAAAATGCAGAAGCAAAATTGACTAAGTACACATATTGTTATTTTAGCTCATTGGTCTACAATATATGGTTATTTTTGCATTATACTTGTAACATAATTATCACTGCAAGAAGAGAAGAATCAAGAAAAAAGAAAACTAAAATAGAATTTGTTACTTTTCCAGTTATAACCATTCTAGGCCTGAATTTTTTTTTCTAAGTAACAAAGTCATTTATGTGAATTCAAATCAATTACTTGTCACAATATTCCCTTTTCCCACATGTATCTTCATGTTTGAGTTGAATTCTAACTAACGTAGTGTAAGGAGACCTTCCTTTGAAACACTGCATATTCTTCCTATGTATTTATTCCTATGTATATCAGATATTTGAGGATCTGACTGTTCTTCCATACTGGATTATAAATTTGCATCTTCAACTAAGTAGACTCTTTTTAATATCTAACAAAGTGATTTTGTGTTCTATTCTGTTTTTCTCAAATAACTATTTTGACCAAATTTGAAACACTAACAGAGTATACAATTTCAATTGTTTTTGAGCGCTTTATATTTGAGCACTTTACATGACAACAACAACAACAAGAAAAAAAAAACCATGAATAAGAAAACATATCTGATTTCAAGAGGGTAATCTCTTACGGAATAAAGAAATGTTACTGTTAATCATAATGAAATTCAGAATGACATGATAACTATAACAAAATTCCAAACAGATTGCTATAGAAATGCTTTAAAGGAAATAAATTGAACATTCTTAAATAAAAATTGAGGAAAAGAATCACAGAGCAATATTTTTTTATCTTTTTAAAAATTGTTGCAGAGATAAGAGATTACAGTAGGTTAATTGACAGTGATTACAACTGCAGAAAGTGAAGAGGAACTAAAGAGTCTCTTGATGAAGGTGAAAGAGGAGAGTGAAAAAGCTGGTTTAAAATGCAGCATGCCAAAAACAAAGATCATGACATCTGGTCCCATAACTTCATGGCAAATGGATGGGAAACAATAGAAGCATTGACAAACTTTATTTTCTTGGGCTCCAAAATCACTGCAGATGGTGAGGGCAAGCAGAGATATTTACAGATGCTTGCTCCTTGGAAGGAAAGCTATAACAGATCTAGACGGTGAATTAAAAAGCAGAGACATTACTGTGTCAACTAGTCAAAACTAGTTTTTTTCAGAAGTCACATATGGATGTGACAGTTGGACCATAAAGAAGGCTGAGTGATGCAGAATTGATGCTTTTGAACTGTGGTGTTGGAGAAGACTCTTGAGAGTCCCTTGGACTGCAAGGAGATCTTACCAGTCAGTCCCCCAGGAAATCAATCCTGAATATTCATTGAAAGGACTGATGCTGAAGCTGAAGCTTCAGCCACCTGATGCGAAGAGCCAAATCATTAGAAAAGACCCTGATGCTGAAAGATTGAGGGCAGGAGGAGAAGGGGGCAACAGAGAATGAGATGGTTGGGTGGCATCAAAGACTCAATGGACATGAGTTTGAGCAAGCTCCAGGAGATGGTGAAGGGCAGGGAAGCCTGGGTGCTGCAGTCCATGGGGTCACAGAGAGTTGGATGTGACCGAGCCACTGAACAATAGCAATAGCAGCTGCAGTGTCTAGATGGCATGATTGCACCTTAAAAGTTTTATATATATTGTTTATTAAATTGGATTTATTAAAATTTTGTCTGTGTGTGTGTGTGTGTGTGTGTGTGTGTGTATTCTCAAACCCTTCAGAGCAGTGGGTAGAAATATCTTAAAATTATAGTTTTTAGTGATTTGCATTTTAAAAAGAATCAAAAGTATATGAAAATGTGAGTTTTTTGGAAAAATAGGTATTTCTTATAAGCCTAGAGTGACAAAAATTTTTCACCTTTCTTGTTCTCTGTTGCAGTAGGGGATATGACAACTTTGATTTTATATTTCCCTGAGGAAAGGGAGAGAATTAGAGTTTCTGACTGATCTAAGCCCTTTCTCACTTTTCTATGGTGTAATAGATACAAATACTTGGTCCATGAACCTTGTCATAATCCTGTGAAAACTATAGTCTGCTTCCTCATGAAGATAAAATTACACTCAAATAGAGAATTTCTGTTTAAATTTTGAGGCAAAGACCCCTCAAGCCCTTTCTCAGTTCCTCGCCTCAGAATGCCTAATCCAGAGCCTATCCTTCAAGTACATTCTATTACAAACAATACTAGTTGGTGCACATTTAATAATATATGCTAAGTAATGCTTCCTAAAGTGAAAAGCTCAGAAAAAAAAGACATTTAGAATTTAACTAGGAAATCAATAGTGCAAATTAGACTTAGAGCTTTGCTATGATTATCAATTAATTTTAAAATAAGTGGTAAGTACATTCTACAAATCAACAATGAAACTATTCATATAAAAATACTAGAAGAATTTTATTGATATTTGTTAATTTTTGAGAAATCATATGATGATATTTTCCCATAATTATGTGGAAAACCATGATTATTATTACATTGTATTTTAGTTTTGTGAACTGGAAGCAAGGCTGCATTTCAATAATATATTTCATTGAGACTTCTCATATTTAAAATTTCACTAGAAAACATGAAGAAATAATATTTTAAAAGAACATCTCTATGTGTCACTCTCTCCACAACTTGCCTAGTACTTCATTATTATTGAAGATATATTTTCAAGAGAACCATATAGACATTGTTCTATAATACAATTTTCAAATATTTACATGATATATCTATATACTTACTGTTTCTCTTTTAATTGCCTAAATTGATTGATACAAGATTCAGAAATTTTATTTCTTAGTACTTAACCTCTCATAAAAAGCTAGTGTTCAATCAACCTAGTCAGGATTTCCAACAATCAAAAACTCCCTGCTCAATCCTCTTGGAGGTATCAATAATTTTTAGCCCATGCAGTAAGAAAATACAAAAAAACACAAAAACAAAAACAAGCTTTCCTCATCCCAATATTAGCTGCCCCTTCTCAGCAGATTGTTACTTCCAGACTTCAAGGTCTCCATGGCTGAAATTGCTCCAACTAAGTCTTTATTTATAGGTCAGTATTTCTCAACTCTGATTCTACCAGCATCTTTGGCCAGATCATTCTTTATTGTTAGGTCTCTCCTTTGCATTGTAGGATGATTGAAGCATCTCTGTCTTCTGTCCATCAGTGCCAATAGCATTCCCTTAAGCTGTGACAACCAAAAACCCTCAGTTCAGTTCAGTCGCTCAGTCGTATCTGATTCTTTGTGGCCCAGTTGACTGCAGCATGCCAGGCCTCCCTGTCCATCACCAATACCTGGAGTTTACTCAAACTCATGTCCATTGAGTTGGTGACACGATCCAACCATCTCATCCTCCATCATTCCCTTCTCGAACCACCCTCAATCTTTCCCAGCATCCGAGTCTTTTTCAATGAGTCAGTTCTTCGCATCAGGTGGCCAAAGTATTGGAGTTTCAGCTTTAGCATCAGTCCTTCCAATAAATATTCAGGACTGATGTCCTGTAGGATGGACTGGATGGATTTCTTTGCAGTCCAAGGGACTCTCAAGAGTCTTCTCCAACACCACAGTTCAAAAGAATCAATTTTTTGGCACTAAGATTTCTTTATAGTCCAACTCTCACATCCATATATTACTACTGGAAAAAGTATAGCCTTGAATAGATGGAACTTTGTTGGGGAAGTAATGTCTCCGTTTTCTAATATGCTGTCTACGTTGATCATAACTTTTCTTCCAAGGAGTAAGTGCCTGCTAATTTCATGGCTGTAGTCACCATCTGCAGTGATTTTGGAGCCCAGAAAAATAAAATCAACCACTATTTCCACTGTTTCCCCATCTATTTGCCATGAGTGATGGGACCGGATGCCATGATCTTAGTTTTCTGAATGTTGAACTTTAACCCAATTTTTTCACTCTCCCCTTTCACTTTCATCAAGAGGCTTTTTAGTTCTTCTTCACTTTCTACCATAAGGGTGGTGTCATCTGCATATCTGAGGTTATTGATATTTCTCCAGGCAATCTTGATCCCAGCTTGTGCTTCCTCCAGCCCAGCGTTTCTCATGATGTACTCTGCATATAAGTTAAATAAGCAGGGTGACAATATACAGCCTTGATGTACTCCTTTTCCTATTTGGAACCAGTCTGTTGTTCCATGTCCAGTTCTAACTGTTGCTTCCTGACCTGCATACAGATTTCTCAGGAAGCAGGTCAGGTGGTCTGGTATTTCCATCTCTTTAAGAATTTTCCAATTTGTTGTGGTCCACACAATCAAAGGCTTTGGCATAGTCAATAAAGCAGAAGTAGATGTTTTTTTTGGAAGTCTCTTGCTTTTCCGATGATCCAATAGATGTTGGCAATTTGATCTCTGGTCCATCTGCCTTTTCTAGAACCAGCTTGAACATCTGGAAGTTCTTGCTTCAAGTACTGTTGAATCCTGACTTGGAGAGTTTTGAGCATTACTTTACTAGCATGTGAGATGAGTGCAATTGTGCAGTAGTTTGAGCATTCTTTGGCATTGCCTTTCTTTGGGATTGGGATGAAAACTGACCTTTTCCAGTCCTGTGGCTACTGCTGAGTTTTCCAAATTTGCTGTCATATTGCATGCAGCACTTTCATAGCATCATATTTTAGGATTTGAAATAACTCAGCTGGAATTCAAATGGAGTGCTACTAGCTATCTCTTTTCTTTTCTCCTTTGCCTTTCACTTCTCTTATTTTCACAGCTATTTGTAAGGCCTCCTCAGACAACCATTTTGCATATTTGCATTTTTTATTCTTGGGGATGGTCTTGATCACTGTCTCCTGTACAATGTCATGAACTTCTGTCCATTTTTCTTCAGGCACTCTGTCTATCAGATCTAATCCCTTGAATCTATTTGTCACCTCCACTGTATAATCTTAAGGGATTTAATTTAGGTCATACCTGAATGGTCTAGAAGTTTTCCCTATCTAAATCTAAATTGGCAATAAGGAACTCATGATCTGAGCCACAGTTAGCTCCTGGTCTTGTTTTTGCTGACTGTATAGAGCTTCTCCATCTTTGGCTGCAAAGAATATAATCAATCTGATTTCAGTATTGGCCATCTGGTGATGTCCATGTGTAGAGCCTTTTCTTGTATTGTTGGAAGCGGGTGTTTGCTATGTCCAGTGCATTCTCTTGGCAAAACTCTACTAGCCTTTGCCCTGCTTCATTCTGTACTCCAAGGCCAAATTTGCCTGTTACTCCAGGTATTTCTTGACTTCCTACTTTTGCATTCCAGCCCCCTATAATTAAGAGAACATGTTTTTGGGTGTTAGTTCTAAGAGGTCTTGTAGGTCTCCATAGAACCATTCAACTTCAGCTTCTTCAGCATTACTGCTTGGGGCATAGACTTGGATTACTGTGATATTGAATGCTTTGCCTTGGAAACCAACGACATCCTGTCGTTTTTGAGACTGCATCCAAGTACTGCATTTTGGTCTCCTTTGTTGACTATGATGGCTACTCCACTTCTTCTAAGGGATTCTTGCCCACAATAGTAGGTATAATGATCATCTGAGTTAAATTCACACATTCCAGTCCATCTTAGTTCACTGATTCCTAAAATGTCGATGTTCACTCTTGCCATCTCCTGTTTGATCACTTCACCTTTACTCCCATCACCAGTCATATCCACAACTGGGTGTGTTTTTTATTTTTCTTTTTTCTGCTTTGGCTCCATCTCTTCATTATTTCTGGAGTTATTTCTCCACTGATTTAGTAGCATATTGGGTACCTACCAACCTGGGGAGTTCATCTTTCAGTGTCCTATCTTTTTGACTTTTCATACTGTTCATGGGGTTCTCAAGGCAAGGATACTGAAGTGGCTTGCCAAATTTTCTCAGGAGCAAACAGACCCTCCCACTGAGAACCACTACCCTAGGCAAAATTTCACCTGGAAATATTGTCCTGACACATAGAGCTTATTTTCTTATTTGCATAGTATGAGCTCAGAATTAGCCTTTCCTGATAAGTGTAACTTGAGGTAAATTGTTTCGATGGCTTAGCCATTCATCAGTGAACACTTGAGAGTCTCACTGTCACGCCCTCCTGAAGTCCTTAGTTATGACTTCAGAAGTGTCACTCCCCATATCAAGTAATCCACACCCTCCCAATCCTCAGTCAGAAGCTTTGCCGTTGCTGAAAATATATTCTAAAGTCAAAAAGCAATCCTTCTCTCAACACTATTGGTTTCTGAAGAAAAAATGTCCTATGATAAGTAGTGGTGTTTATATGATATCCTTCCACTTTTTTCTGTTATCTATCACTTTTACAAATAATTGTAAATGAAACTATGAACAGGTGAGTTAAACTGCAGAAAGCATGGCAACTACACATACATGTAAATATACTTATTTCTTAAGAAGTTAAAATACACCTTTTCTCATTACCTTCTCACTCATTCTTGTTTCACTTACAATATCACTTCAGTGTCTGTTGCACCCCCAAGAGAAGCCACTTTACCTCAAATCCCTTCAGGATCTGCTTCTCAGGAAAACAAACAAGTGTCATCTAATCTAACAACTTCAAAATGGAAGGATTCCCATTGTAATAAGAATTTACAGGTAAAAAAAGCATACTAAACATTTATATGATATAAAATTAAACATCCTTTTTTGTCTTTTTCATGAGGTTATTGATGTTTTCTTCTACTACAGATGTGATAATAAAACTGAGCCAAAAAGATATCACCCCTTTGAATGGTCAAAACAGCAAGATAAAGAGTGTATTTGGGCCATATTGAGGCATTTTAAGTGATAATTTGGAATCTACCTGCAATGTAGGAGACCCAAGGTTCAACCCCTGGATCAGGAAGATCCCCTGGAGAAGGGAATGGCAACCCACTCTAATATTCTTGCCTGGAGAATCCCATTGACAGACCATGGAGTCACAAAGAGTCAGACATGACTGAGCAACTAACATTTTCACTTTCATTTGGAAATTAGCTAGAATTTTGCCTCTGTGGTCAAAGTTGTTCTTTAGAACAAAAGAAGAGGTTTTCCTTGATTTGAGGATTTTAAAAATAAGAAACTCTATTTCCTTAGTTTTTAGCTAAGTCATCATGACCCAGTGATTTTCAATGATGCTTAACTATAACCAAAGTCATCTCTGGTTATCTCAAAGGATGCCACCAAATTATTTGGTGGGAGGGCAAAGAAAACATATTCAAGTAGTTTTCTAAATATTTGGTGCAGTAAGTATCTTAACATATAAAAAGGAAAAGAAAACTTAGAAGTTGTATATTTTTATCATTTGATTCCTCTGCACATCCTTAGCAAATGTTTGAAATCCAAGAGTCTTGGATTATATTGCCTCATAAGTCTATTTTATTGCCAGAGAGACAATGCTAACATGTCTACAACTGGTCCCACTTCTCCCCCAAAGAGTCATATTAAATCATGTTTCAATCCCCCCCCCACTCTGGCCCGCCATTACAACCCATCCAATCCTAAATGAAGCTATTTAAATTCCACCTAAGGCTTTTTGGAGAGATTATGTATTACAAGAATTTGAAACTAGAAAATACTGAGAATTATAGGCATTAATATCAAACACATATTACTTTTTATCCAAACTTATCAAGGAGAAAACATATTCTTTATCCATAATGAAAATATCCCTTCTGAAAGAGCTTCAAGTCCTTCTTGAGCCCAAGATTGTGAAAGTTGCCAAAATATAATTTTGAAATTTTTGTCAAGTATTATTAGAATTGTTGAAATGCACATAGTAAAATCTTATACACAGAGTTCTAAATTTCCTTGTGTACATTTAAGTGGCATAAATGAAAGAGCAGTAAAAAATAGATATCATGTTACCATTTGACAGCTCATCAGCAGAGTACAAAGGAATTTAGCTGCAAAGATCTGCTTCTGCTCTGCCAGGGGATGGTGAATATTTTTCTAGATGACTCAGAAGATTTTCTACATAGTTTTAAGTTATTCCTCTTATTTACCCAAGGCACATGGACCCCAAGTACTTAAATAGTAACAAGAGCAGCAGCAACAAAAATGATTATAAAATGACTACCATTTTTTGAACCATAAATATGTGCCAAAGAATTGTCTAAGTTCTATATCTCTATGTATACGTTATTTGCAAAGAAACTGTGACACAGAAAGATCTATTATTTTGCTAAAGGTCACATAGCTATTAAGTGACAAAGCTAAGATTAGAACTCAGGCAATATGAATTATAATTATGATGCTACTTTAAATCCAGTTATATTATAACATATTTCAATAGCATAAAAATTATAACAAAAATTTTATAGTAAAACATAAAACTGAGCAGTGTCCTGAACCTCTTGTCTCTTTGGTCTGACCTAACTCAATACAAAAATGTGAAAGACATAATACAAACATTTAGAGTTACTTTGGAAGAAAGGAATTTAGATTTGCTTGAGAGAACACTAACTTGTCAGCATATTGTAGACATAGAATCTCCAGAGGACTGCGATGTACAAAAATACTCCACCTTTGGCTTTAAAAGATGAGATTTTGAAATAGGTGCTCAAATACATAGCAAATGCATATTTTTCATGTTTGATATTTCATCATTAATGATGAAACAAAGACACTGATAGGAAAGATGTTCTTGTATGCATTATCAGAGGTAAGAAACATAAGATCACAAATCTGACTGGATTCAAATTGTGACAGAAACTAGAAACATATCTCGAGGTGAAGAAAAGATTTTTTATTAAAATTAATGAGTCTTATACCAGTGTTGAAAGAATTGAGGTTGTGTCTGTTAGAGCTATAGCTGACTTGATCTATTCTTTCCCAACTCTTGAAATAATATCAGTTACCATGGCTAAATCAATGGTGTAGTTAATAAAATGGAAATATATTTCCCAACACATTCCTACTGACATTTTCAGATCAGTTATGTCACAACCAATTCATTTACTAGACTCTGACTTAGTATAAATGGCAAACCTATAATCAAAGGGAAACAAACTATACAGATAAAATATTGACAATACTGCCAATGCTCCCACTTTAAACTTTTTCCTAAAAGAGAAAAAGAGTATATTGTAAAACTTCTTTTTCATCTTCAAAGTACAGACATTGAAATAGAACTTCTACTGAGGCAAAGACAAGAGAACAAAGCAAGAGGACAAATGAAAGAGTGGAACAGAGAGTACTGTGTTCAGTAATCAACATGGACTGTCAATCAATGTGGACTTGTTACTTTAATGAATTCTCAAGTGTCATTATTAAGAGAAATGAGAGTCTGTTATTTCAGAATGTGGAATGAATTAGTTCCCTACCAATCTAAGAGACCTCTGACAACTTTCACTTTTAGCTCTTTCATTATTATGCACATCGATACCAGAATAAGGGATTCTTCACTTAGGGCAACAAGCAAATGTAGACACATTTGGTAAACCTATCTGAGGATGGCAAGGCACAGTTCAGTTCAGTTGCTCAATCGTGTAGAACTCTTTCCGACCCCATGAGGCCTCTCTGTCCATCACCAACTCCCGGAGCATACTCAAACTCCTGTCCATTGAGCCGGTGATGCCATCCAACCATCTCATCCTCTGTCGTCCCTTCTCTTCCTGCGTTCAATCTTTCCCAGCATCAAGGTCTTTTCCAATGAGGCAGTTTTTCGCATCAGGTAGCCAAAGTATTGGAGTTCCACCTTCAGCATCAGTCCTTCCAATGAATATTCAGGACTGATTTCCTGTAGGATGGAGTGGTTGGATCTCCTTGCAGTCCAAGGGACTCTCAAGAGTCTACTTCAACACCACAGTTCAAAAGCATCAATTCTTCAGTGCTCAGCTTTCTTTTCCTTTCTTTTTTTTTTTTTTTCATCTTAACATGTATATACTATACAGAGAGATGTTAATCATATTCCTCCTGCCCCTGGTCAATCTCATATCACATTCTCCAGTTGCTCTGATTGTCTCATATGCCCTAACCTTAACACCCTCCCCATCCCAACCCCACAGGGGACAGTTCTTTTTTTTTTTTTTCATTTATTTATATTAGTTGGAGGCTAATTACTTTACAATATTGTAGTGGTTTTTGCCATACATTGATACAAATCAGCTTTCTTTACAGTCCAACTCTCACATGCATACATGACTACTGGAAAAACCATAGCCTTAACTAGATGGACATTTGTTGGCAAAGTAATGTCTCTGCTTTTTAATATGCTGTCTAGGTTGGTCATAACTTTCCTTCCAAAGAGCAACCATCTTTTAGTTTCATGGCTGCAGTCACTGTCTGCAGTACTTTTGGACCACCCCAAAAGAAAGTCAGCCACTATTTGCACTGTTTCCCCATCTATTTGCCATGAAGTGATGGGACCAGATGCCATAATCTTAGTATTCTGAATACTGAGCTTTAAACCAACTTTTGCACTTTCCTCTTTCAATTTCAACAAGAGACTCTTTAGTTCTTCTTCACTTTCTGCCATAAGGGTGGTGTCATCTGCATATCTGAGGTTATTGATACTTCTCCCGGCAATCTTGATCCCAGCTTGTGCTTCCTCCAGCCCAGCGTTTCTCATGATGTACTCTGCATATAAGTTAAATAAGCAGGGTGACAATATATAGCCTTGATGTACTTCTTTTCCTATTTGAAACCAATCTGTTTTTCCATGTCCAATTCTAACTGTTGCTTCCTGACCTGCATACAGGCTTCTCAAGAGGCAGGTCAGGTGGTCTGGCATGCCCATCTTTTTCAGAATTTCCCACAGTTTGTGGTCATCCACACAGTCAAAGGCTTTGGTGTAGTCAATAAAACAGAAATAGATGTTTTTTCTGGAATTATCTTGCTTCTTTGATGATCCATTGGATGTTGGCAATTTGATCTCTGGTTCCTTGGCCTTTTCTAAATCCAGCTTGAACATCTGGAAGTTCACAGTTCACGTATTGCTGAAACCTGGCTTGGAGAATTTTGAGCATTACTTTACTAGCGTGTGAGATGAGTGCAATTGTGCAGTAGTTTGAGCATTCTTTGGCATTGCCTTTCTTAGGGACTGGAATGAAAATTGAACTTTTCCAGTCCTGTGGCCACTGCTGAGTTTTCCAAATTTGCTGGCATATTGAGGGCAGCACTTTCACAGCATCATCTTTCAGGATTCGAAGTAGCTCAACTGGAATTCCATCACATCCACTAGCTTTGTTCATAGTGATGCTTCCTATGGCCCACTTGACTTCCCATCTAGGATGCCTGGCTCTAGGTGAGTGATCACACCATCATGACTATCTGGGTCATGAAGATCTCTTTTATATAGTTCTGTATATTCTTGCCACCTCTTCTTAATATCTTCTTCTTCTCTTAGGTTCATACCATTTCTTTCCTTTATTGAGCCCATCTTTGCATGAAATGTTCCCTTGGTATCTCTAATTTTCTTGAAGAGATCTCTAGTCTTCCCCATTCTGTTGTTTTCCTCTATTTCTTTGTATTGATCTCTGAGGAAGGCTTTCTTATCTCTCCTTACTATTCTTTGGAACTCTGCATTCAAATAGGAATATCTTTCTGTTTCTCCTTTGCTTTTCACTTCTCTTCTTTTCACAGCTATTTGTAAGGCCTCCTCAGACAGCCAATTTGCTTTTTTGCATTTCTTTTTATTGGGAATGGTCTTGATCCTTGTCTCCTGTACAATGTCACAAACCTCTATCCATAGTTCATCAGGCACTCTATCAGATTTAGTTCCTTAAATGTATTTCTCACTTCCACTGCATAATCTTAAGGGATTTGATTTAGCTCATACCTGAATGGTCTAGTGGCTTTCCCTGCTTTCTTCAATTTCAGTCTGAATTTGGCAATAAGGAATTCGTGATCTGAGCCATAGTCAGCTTTCTGTCTTGTTTTTGCTGACTGTATAGAGCTTGTCTATCATTGGCTGCAAAGAATATAATCAATCGGATTTTGGTGTTTTCCATGTGGTGATGTCCATGTGTAGAGTCTTTTCTGATGTTGCTGGAAGAGGGTGTTTGCTATGATGTGTGTGTTCTCTGGGAAAAACTCTATTAGCCTTTGCCCTGCTTCATTCTGTATCCCAAGGCCAAATTTGCCTGTCACTCCAGGTATTTCTTGACTTCCAGTTTTGCATTCCAATCCCCTATAATGAAAAGGAGATCTTTTTTGGGTGTTAGTTCTAGATGGTCTTGTAGGTCTTCATAAATCCATTCAACTTCAGCTTCTTCAGCATTACTGCTCGGGCCATAGACTTGGATTACCATGATATTGAGTGGTGTGCCTTGAAAATGAACAGAGATCAGTCTGTTATTTTTGAGATTGCATCCAAGTACTGCATTTCAGACTCTTTTGTTGTCTATGGTGGCTACTCCTTTTCTTCTAAGGGGTTCTTGCCCACAATAGTAGATATAATGGTCATCTGAGTTAAATTCACCCATTCCAGTCCATCTTAGTTTGTAGATTCCTAAAATGTCCACGTTCACTATTGCCATCTCCTGTATGATCACTTCCAATATACCTTGATTCGTGGACCTAACATTCCAGGTTCCTATGCAATATTGCTCTTTACAGCATTGGACCTTTCTTCAATCACCAGTCACATCCACAACTGGGTGTTGTTTTTGCTTTGGCTCCATCCCTTCATTCTTTCTGGAGTTATTTCTCTGCTGATCTCCAGTAGCATATTGGGCACCTACTGACTTGGGGAGTTCATCTTTCAGTGTCCTATCATTTTGCCTTTTCATACTGTTCATGGGGTTCTCAAGGCAAGAATACTGAAGTGGTTTGCCATTCCCTTCTCCAGTGGACCACATTCTGTCAGACCTCTCCACCGTGACCTGTCTGTCTTGGGTGGCCCCACACGGCATGGCTTAGTTTCACTGAGTTAGACAAGGCTGTGGTCCTGTGATCGGATTGCCTAGTTGTCTGTGACTGTGGTTTCAGCCTGTCTGCCCTCCGATGCCCTCTCTCTGTGCTTGCTGCCTCACTGGGGTTTCTCTTACCCTGGACGTGGGGGAGCTCCTCTCACCGGCTTGCCACTCCAGCATCGCACAGCCCCTGCTCTCTTAACATATTCACCATTTAACCTTAGAACGATTTAGGAATGATCATATTGAAGATGAAGCCAAACGAAAGTATAGAGCTTTGTATAATTTCTATTTTATAGTATTTACCACATCATTTTAATATTTTTTGAAACTTGAGAAATTCAGTACTACTTTTTTTCTCCAATCCAAGTGGTCAAGTTATCTTGCAGGGCTCCTCATTCTATGGCAAAGGCTTATATAATAGTATCTTTTCAAACCTATAAATGCATGAATTAGAAACTGGAAAGAGGTCTTAATGATTGTTAAAAACATCTTACTTCATTCTAAATGGAAATAATTCTTTATGAAAAATCATACTAATTTAAGATCCCCATTTCAGTAGTCAAGATTTGTCAAGTGAAAAGAATGAAAAGAAATCAATATTTTCATTGCTACCAACATAAATAAACATATATGTGTGTGTATATATATATACACATGTATATATATATATATGTTACCTAGAAATTAGTAACATGATTTTCAAAATTGAAAAAGAAGATTCATTTAGGGAAAAAGAAAAATCGATTTGGTCTAATTGAAATCTAGTGCCACCTAAAACTAAAAACATGAAAAGAATAACTTTGCTTGCATATCAAGTTCAAATGGAAAGCAGAATGACTTATCATATGTTACTTTTTATGCAAAAACATAGTGCACTTTCGAGTTCATGACAGTACTTAGAAATCATTTTTTTAATAAATGAGTTTTTCATCACTATAATTCATAAACATAACATGAAAATAGCAGTATACATTTTATAGTTACATTCTATAGAGAAATATATATATATGTAGCTTTGATTCTCATGTGTTAGCATTCTTACTAAGTTGCTAACTGTTTTGCATTAGATACGTGTCCAGGATATCTGGGAGTAATTTTCTACTGTTTTGCTACCTTGTTATTTCCCTCTGTTTTCAGCATATTACTTCCAATCATCCAGTGAAGTCCTGAGTGTAAGAAATGGCAGTTAATGTAATCTTTCTCTATAGCTACAGATCTTTGGAATTTCAAAATATGAGCAATGACACACTCAGTCAATAAATGTTATTTTTTCTTTTTTCTACCCTATTCCATGGTAAATTTTTCCCCTTCCTGCTGTTTTAGTAAGAATGCAAGCAAGCCATGATTTCTAACTCTTAAAAGGCATTTCCACATTCTGTCTTTTAATTCATAAGGATTTCTTATTTTCCTCAGCTTTCTCACATGTCAAGACAGCTATGATGCTCTAGCTTTCATCATCTGTGTTAGGGTCAGAATTGTGGTTTCTTGTAACTCTCTATGTAGTTCAGTTCAGTTCAGATCAGTCACCCAGTCATGTCTGACTCCTTGCGACCCCAAGGACTGCAGCACACCAGGCCTTCCTGTCCATCACCAACTCCCAGAGCTTACTCAAACTCATGTCTGTTGAGTTGGCAATGCCATCCAACCGTCTCATCCTGTCATCCTCTTCTCCTCCTACTCTACATAGTAGTTAAAATAATAAATTATCTTCACTTTCAATAATTATTTTCACTGAAAGTAGAATTTAAGTGTAGCAGGTATTTTCTTTCAAACTTTAGCAGAATAATCCCTCTGTCTTCTAGCTTTCACCATTTACTTGGCAGATTACATTAGTGCTAATTTTTGCTCTTTTGAAAGGATGTCTCCTTCTTCTGACTACTTACAAGATTTCCTTTCTGTTTTATTATGATGTAACTCCTGATATTTTCCCTTCTCCTCTCCTTCTTTCTCCTCTATCTGCTCTTCTTCTTCTCCTCTGACCTCCTCTTCTTTCTTTTTCTTCTTCTTTCATGCTGTATATGGTTTATAGGTTTTCTTGAATGTGAAAGCTCATGTCTTTCAACAGTTTGGGACAATTTTGTATATTCAGCTCTTCAAATATTGCTTCTGCTTTATTTTCTCCTTCCCCCCGCCCCGCCCCAGTATTCTTTTCACTATGAGATAAAGAATACATTTTTACTGTTTCTCACATGACTGAAAATATTTAGTGTATTCATATTTTCCCCAGATTTTCAGATTTACCATATGTTTTGCTATCCTTCATTGCACAAATACAGTTTTATATATATTGCTTTTAGTAATTTTAGTTACAATTTTATTAAGATCTGGAATTTTGATCTAAATTTTTAGATTCAAGTTTTCTAGTGATACTTTCCATCTCACCTCTCTACATTATTTCTCTACCTTATCAAATATATTAATCATAGTCATTTTAAAGAACTTCCCTGCTAACTGCTTTACCAGGGTTAACTTAGGGTCAGTGTTTATTGTCATATGGTGATGCACTCCTGCCTCAAGTCAGTGGAAGTCACCAGGATTAAAGTGAAACTTGTAAAGTCTCCTTAAAATACTGTCCTTAATCTAAATATGTTCTCTCTATTCTAACCCAAAGTGGGGCTCTTTTCCTTAATTAATCTAGAACTAAAATAGGCTAAACTTTTGTAGAAATTTTGAAAAAAAATCTTCATTTGCCTCAGGTTTGTCTGCTACTCTGCTCTAGAGCTTTCCCAGCTTTTTTTTTTTTTTTCTTTTTTTAGTCCTCCTGTTTGTGGCTCAACTGGTAAAGAATCCTCCTGCCATGCAGGAGACCTGGGTTCAATCCCTGTGTTGGGAAGATCCCCTGGAGAAGGGAAAAGCTATCCTCTCCAGTATTCTGGCCTGGAGAATTCCATGGACTGTCCATGGGGTTGCAAAGAGTTGGACATGACTGAGCAGCTTTCACTTTCATTTGCAAGTTACAGGAATATTCTTGGATTAATTTGGGTTATACATTACATATCACAAAACCCAATTCTAACTAAATAAAAATATGAGCTAAAGAACATTGAAGAACAAGGCTTGTAATAGAAAATAAGCAATAACCCATAAAACAGGTTAGTGCCATGTGAATAAATATTACCAACTATTTAAATATCTAATTTAAGTGTCTCGACAAGAATCAATTAAAATATAGTTCCTCGTCTAAAAAAATATATATATATTTATTTCACTTTGTACAAGATACCAACTACTGATATTGAAAAAAAAAAAAAAGAAAGAAAGCCCAGTTTTATGAGTTGGGATCAGATAACAATATATTTGACAGAAGAATATAGAATCTCTGGGAATGTATGTGGAAGACACATAAATTTTGGTTTCTGATTGACTAGGAAGTCCTTTATAAATAAGTAATAAGGAAAAGCACAAATATTAATATTTCCCTTTGTTATCTCAATATACAAATGCTATTCTGCATAGAGAACCATTGTACAATCAGGGCTTTAAAACATATTATAAAATACCTATTACATGAAGCCAATATTAAGCTCAGCCATATTTCCAAAATGGCTAGTTATTTTCAATATTTCTGGATGGCTCACTAGGATCCGGAATTTTATGGCTTTGATGTATGTGAGAAGTTTTATCTGTAACATAAGAGATATTTGATTCAAAAGCTGTTTAGTACTTTATATGATATGTTTAAGTTAATCTACTAGAAAAAGAATAATGTGAATCTGTCACACTAATATTTAAAAGTATAAAAAATTTTCACTTTTTTGCAATATGAGTCATGGAATGTTATTGCTGGAAGGGACATTAGAGATCAGATAACCTCAACATATCATTTTACATTAATTATTCTATGTAAAAGCGCCAAGAAAATATGAAAAATATATGGAATTGCTTCACTTTCGGTTTTACAAATTCTGACTTTTTGGGACTTAGGTCACAGTATATGACCCATTTGTTTAATCAGATGATTTTTTAATTTAGTAAATATTAAGTTCATTTTTTAATAGACCTAATATGTGAATTTTTTATATAACTCTAGCATTTCACAGAGAAAGAAGTTGAGCATTATTAGACTTTCATACACTCGCAGTTTCTCTTTGCTTTCTGCCTTTAGGGTGGTATTCTCCACATATCTTGTTGATGTTTCTCCTGCCTGTCTTGATTCCAACTCATCCAGCCAAGCGTTTCTCATGATGTGCTCAGCATTTAGGTTAAACAAACAGCGTGACAGCTGACTGCCCTGTTGTACTCTTTTCACTCTACTGGAAGAAAGAGAAGAGGAACTAAAGAGTCTCTTGATGAGGGTGAAGGAGGAGAGTGAAAGAGCCGGCTTAAGACTAAATACTAAAAATACTAAGATCATGACATCCAGCCCCATTACTGGATGGCAAATAGAAGGGGAAAAGGTGGAAGTAGTGACAGATTTTCTCTTCTTGGGGTTTATATAATCACTGCAGACAGTGGCTGCAGCCTTGAAACCAGAAGACATTTGCTTCTTGGCAGGAAAGCTAAGACAAACACAGACAGTGTGCTAAAAGGCGGAGACATTACTCTGCTGACAAAAGTGCATAGCGTCAAGGTTATGATTTTCCCAGTCATAACGTACAGTTGTGAGAGCTAGACCGTAAAGAAGGCAGAACACCAAAGAACTGATGTCTTCAAACTATGGTGCTGGAGAAGACTCCTGAACATCCCTTGGAAAGCAAAGAGATCAAACCAGTCAATCTTAAGGGAGATCAACCCTGAATTTTCACTGGAAGGACTGATGCTAAAGCCGAAGCTCCAGTATTTTTGTCATCTGATGCACACAGATGACTTATTGGAAAAGTCTCTGATGCTGGGAAAGATTGAGGGCAGAAGGAGAAGAGGGCATCAGAGGATAAGACGGCTGGATGGAATCACCAATGCAAAGAACATGAATTTGGGCAAACTGGGAGATGGTGAGGGACAGGGAAGCCTGGTGTGCTGCAGTCCATGGAGTTGCAAAGAGTCAGACATGACTGGGTAACTGAACAACAACACACTGACTGCATCACACAAATTGATATTCATACCAATGTGCCTGATATTATGAAAAACAGAAAGCATCCAAATTAGTTATAAGTAATATTAACTTTTATATAGAAAAGTTATACTATTAAGTGCTGTTATAAAAGTGAAGAGCCAGTATGCATAGTCACCAAACTTAGTTATAAGGAAATCTGTTGGCAAAGCTATTAGACTTCATCACTAACAATAACAGCACAGAATATCAGGTTACTTATCCAATATTATACACTTGGTTAAATAACTGAAATCAGTTCAGTTCAGTTGCTAAGTCATGTCCGACTCTTTGTGACTCCATGAATCGCAGCACTCCAGGCCTCCCTGTCCATCACCAACTCCCAGAGTTTACTCAAACCTATGACCATCGAGTCGATAATGACATCCAACCATCTCATCCTCTGTCGTCCCCTTCTCCTCCTGCCCTCAATCTTTCCCAGCATCAGTGTCTTTTCCAAAAAGGCAGCTCTTCGCATCAGGTAGCCAAAGTATTGGAGTTTCAGCTTCAACATCAGTCCTTCCAATGAACACCCAGGACTAATCTCTTTCAGGATGGACTGGTTGGATCTCCTTGTAGTCCAAGGGACTCTCAAGAGTCTTCTCCAACACCACAGTTCAAAAGCATCAATTTTTCGGTACTCAGCTTTCTTCACAGTCCAACTCTCACACACATACATGACCACTGGAAAAACCATAGCCTTGACCAGATGGACCTTTGTTGGCAAAGTAATGTCTCTGCTTTTTAATATGCTATCTAGGTTTGTCATAACTTTCCTTCCAAGGAGTAAGCTTCTTTTAATTTCATGGCTGCAGTCACCATCTGCAGTGATTTTGGAGCCCAGAGAAATAAAGTCACCCACTGCTTCCACTGTTTCCCCATCTATCTGCCGTGAAGTGATGGGGCTGGATGCCATGATCTTAGTTTTCTGAATGATGGACTTTAAGCCAACTTTTGCACTCTCCTCTTTCACTTTCATCAAGAGGCTCTTTAGTTCTTCTTCACTTTCTGACAAAAGGGTGGTGTCATCTGCATATCTGAGGTTTTTGATATTTCTCCGGGCAATCTTGATCCCAGCTTGTGCTTCCTCCAGCCCAGCGCTTCTCATGATGTACTCTGCATATAAGTTAAATAAGCAGGGTGACAATATACAGCCTTGACGTACTCCTTTTCCTATTTGGAACCAGTCTGTTGTTCCATGTCCAGTTCTAACTGTTGCTTCCTGACCTGCATACAGGTTTCTCAAGAGGCAGGTCAGGTGGTCTGGTATTCCCTTCTCTTTCAGAATTTTCCAGAGTTTATTGTGATCCACACAGTCAAAGACATTGGCCTAGTCAATAAAGCAGACATAGATGTTTTTCTGGAACTCTCTTGCTTTTGAGATGATCCAGTAGATGTTGGCAATTTGATCTCTGGTTCTTCTGCCTTTTCTAAAACCAGCTTGAACATCTGGAAGTTCACAGTTCACGTATTGCTGAAACCTGGCTTGGAGAATTTTGAGCATTACTTTACTAGCGTGTGAGATGAGTGCAATTGTGCAGTAGTTTGAGCATTCTTTGGCATTGTCTTTCTTTGGGATTGGGATAAAAACTGACCTTTTCCAGTCCTGTGGCCACTGCTGAATTTTCCATATTTGCTGGCATATTGAATATAGCACTTTCACCGCACCATCTTTCAGGATTTGAAATAGCTCCCCTGGAATTCCAACACCTCCACTAGCTTTGTTCGTAGTTATGCTTCCTAAGGCCCACTTGACTTCACATTCCAGGATGTCTGGCTCTAGGTGAGTGATCACACCATTGTCATTACCTGGGTCATGAAGATCTTTTTTGTACAGTTCTTCTGTGTGTTCTTGCCACCTCTTCTTAATATCTTCTGCTTCTGTTAGTATAACTGACTGAATAAATACCTGAAATTCTGGAAAGGAAAATTTCTGTTGAAGGAAGGATGGTTTTTAACCAAAGAACTTTCACCAAAGGAGAAACAGCGTTTCTTCACGTTATTGGTATTTTCAAAAGAAACACTTTATCTTTGTCCTTGAACTATTTATAGTCTTCTGGAAGATGGCATATAAATGTGAAATGAGTTAAAATTATTAAAGGTAATGTTTTCATAAGTTCAAATTGACACAGTAAAAAGTGATGATGTGAGAAATGGGAAATTATGCAGTATAATCATGTACTCTGTGGAGAAAACAAGTTCCAGATCAGGAATTGAAAATAAAGAAGATGGTGAGAGGAGGTAATTAGGAAAAAATTCCATGATTAAAAACAGAAAGGGAGGACTGAATGTTACTAAGAACCTGGTATAACTGTTCCAGAGGTGAGGACAGACAAGTAGAAAAGTAAGCATTGTAGAACTAGAAAGCTATTCAGAAGGCCTTGTATTTGACAGAATGTGCATTCCTGCTAAGTTGTTTCACTCGTGTCCAATTCTTTGTTACCCTATGGACCGTAGCCCCCAGGCTCCTCTGTCCATGGGATTCTCCAGGCAAAAATACTGGAGTGGGTTGGCATGCCCTCCCCTGGGCTTCTTTCTGGCCCAGGAATTGAACCCATGTCTCTTGTGCCTCTGCATTGGCAGATGGGTTCTTCACCACTAGCACCACCTGGGAAGCCCTGCTTAATAGAATAGCAAATACTGAAGACAAGCTGCAATTCCTATAGGAGTAATATTGCACAGTGAAAATGGATCTGAAAAGAGTATTTCAAGAATAATGGATAGTATATATTAAAAAAAAAACTATTCTTTGAAACAAATAGCATTTTTTTAAATTACATTTTCTCTTTATTGATCACAACTACCATTTGTTTTTTGGCATTGAGTGCTAATTGTCTTTTTGCATTAATTCCCCTTTATTACCTTCAGCAATGGGGCTCCTGTTTTAGTTACCATATAATAACCAAGAAAAATACATCTCTTAGCCTCTTTTAGCATAGGTGCAGCTATGTACTCACTTTGGAGCAGTGGCATCTGTGGTGAAATTAGTTGAGCAACTTTTGGATCATCACCTTAATTATAAAAGCCACCAAGACTGGATTTTCTCATTCACTTTCATCTGATCTGGGCAGTGGATATGAATGCTAGCCAACAATGGTAATAGACCAAATATAGAACACTTGGAGATGAGAGAAACCTCGAAAAACCTAGATCCCTAAATGTTTTCTTGGAACAAGTCATTTCCACCAGTCCCAGAAGAGTCACTTCTGTACTGTTTTGTGTGAGGTAAACTCGCACATCATTCAAGCCACTAAATATGGGGGTTCTTGTTCTAGCAATATACCCTAAATTCTGCTTCCAAAATTGCTATGTGGAAGAGGGGTTTTGCCACCATAAAAATTAAAAACCTGTGGCATTGTCTTGGTGTATGAGAGCAGGTAGAAGAAAGGATATGGTATACACTGGCTGATTTGCTTGTGACACTTGTCCTGAGGAAGAACATTTGGTGAACTATAATCTGTAATAATTGGGAGTCACACCAAATGCTTTTGAACTTGTAGCTGTAGGGGAAGAGGATGGAAAAACACAGAATTCTGACTGTCCCTATTACTTTTAGCAAAATTCTATGAAAAAAAAGAGATAAGCCCAGGCAAGAATCTGTCAGTTTGCAGGCAGAGGTGGAAGGCTCTCTGCTGATGGCCTATAATCTAAATTACTGAAAATCAGCAGATTCAGAGAGACAGAAAAGCCAGCTTGCCTGTTTCCTAAACAGCAGGATCCTAAACAGATTGTCACTCAGAGCCATTCCTGGTCAGACACAGCCAGCCTGGATTCAAAAATAAGATTTAGATTACGTCCTCCCAATCAAGCTTCTTGTTTCATTGGTAACCACTCCTGCATTGAGATGGGAAACAGAAGTGCTGATCATGGCTGCCCAATGTAATTCAATTAATTTTCTCACTGAAAACAGAACAAAATAGAAAAATGGGGGTGGGGGGCGCTGGAAGGAGAGAACTCATGAGCATTGATGATCTGAAAAGACAATAAAGAACTCCTGGCTGAATTTTTATTAAAAGCCTGTACGCAGAGAGATATCAGAGAATACAAATAGTTTTGTTTAGTTTTTTAATTCTAAAAATCATGTTCTATTGTTTCAACTTTATCAAATGTAGTATGGAAACTATCTTCATCAGAATCCCATGAATTGCTTGGTAAAATGCACATCTTCAGTCTAACCGACATCTCATAAATCATATCTGTATTGGTGGGCTACTAGAAATATATTTTTTAAGGATGTGCCTAGCTACAAATGAACTGTTTTAAAAAGTCTTAACCTCTTTTTCCTTAACTTTCAAATAATGATATGAAAAAAAAAAAGTTAACCACTTCAGTAAAGGTTGGCATATGAATCTTTTTTGTTACATATAGAGTTATCTTTGAATTCAAATAATATTTTATATAAAAAATTACATTAAAAATAATCTGGATATGAAACATGTCTTTGAAAAATCAATATTAAGAATAGTAAATAAGAAATAATCTTTGCTTGTAGCACTCTATAAATTTTTCATGATAATTTCTGCCTAAGCTAATTTTTAATTGCATTAGTATGCTCTTTTGCAATATGTATATCAGCCTGCTCAGTTAACTAACTTATTAAATCAAATACTACATGAGATAAAATTATAATTTTTATAAAGAAGACTATCATATTACAATTAAATATTAAAATGTCATCCAAGTCATTTTCTTGGTAAAATACATATTGTAGCTGGATTATATATTTAATGGGTCTACCAAGAGAATATCTTAGGTCAATGTTGCATTCTCAGCTTTGGTGTGATTGCCATGATCATTCCAAACATTTTCTAAAAAGTTAAGATATGTTCTATCTTAATCAAATTAAAGAAAGCACTCAACATATTTTTAACATTATGAAGAATTAACTGGAATTTATATCCAGACGGCCACATATTTTGAATATAGATTTATTTTAATTTCATAGCAACTCTACTCATCAGTAAGAATGGCAGCATCCAACTCCTCTGAGGCTTTTTTGAGCTTTTTTTTTTTTCATTACAAGATCTGAACAAATATTTGGGGTACAAGTACCTGAAGTACTCAAAAGGGCAACCCTTACAGAGAGGCAAATATTCTAAACTGACCTTTAAAGGAAATAGAAAAGTTACCTGATAAGCAAATACATGATCAACTATCACCAGTAAGCACTTCCTGTTTCTATGGAAACAACAGTATGACAGCATGTTAATGGTTTCCCTATCTTCTTGGAAAACACTGCAGGAGGAATAGTACTGTTACATCAATCACCAAGAAAAAGAGCAAGAGAAGACAGAGCTAAATTTAAGTTAAACAAGTCAAGAGATAAATGAAGAAAGGGTAAATAAAAATAACTATGTAACATTCAAAAAATATAGATTTGTTCTTGAAGAAAAAAAAAAATCAGGCTAGGCTGTTCAGACATTAAAACTGAACAGTGATGTTACCTATAGGAAGACTAGCAGTAGTGGATAATATCACATTCCACACTGTAGGCTGCTTACTTTGAGTCATCTTTTTTGAATGAGCAGAGGGCAAAATTTTGATTTTACATACAAGAATTATTTTTTATTTAAATCTGTCAGTATTCCTATCCATTTTCATTAGAATATTATTAAATGTGGGAATAAAATTTAAAATAATTTAAAAGAATTTTGAAAGCTTGCAATGAACTTAGAAGGCTTTTCAAGTGCGCATTTAGCTGATATATAGTTGCTGGAAAGTAGACCCCAGCAACTTTTTTTCACTCTCCAAATTCAAGTTTTAGATTTAAAAAAAAAAAGAAATCACACCATGGAAAAGCCATGTATATTTTCCCACCATATTTTCAAAAAAAGCATCTCCTAATTTTTGGTGCTTCCAAATGTGAGATTATCCTCAAGTTTGCACATAGCTGTAAAATTTAAAATGTAATGATATGTTGCAGAAACAACCAATACTATTTAAGACATATAACTTTTCAAATTTTGAAGCGGTATTAATTTCAGAGCCTTTGCACATTTTTAAAAAATCTATTGAAGCAATTTTCTATGAGTCTCAACATTTAAAGTAATATACCATGTAGTTTTATCAAAAATGAATACATCTGTCTTTGAATGTAACTTGTTTTCAATATAAGAGTTACTCAGGCTCACAAGTTTTTTGTTGTTGTTGTTGTTGTTTTTGGCCCCTTCATTATAATGAAATTTGCAGATTATGCAGATTATGAAGACCTTGTATAACTCTGTTATAACTCTTGTATTGCTCTGAGATCTTCAGAAAGAGTTATACAAATGATAATTAGAAAATCTTCTCATTATTGAAAACATTTCAAAACCATGATACACTCATAAGACTTCAAAAGGTTGTTATTCTAAATATTTTTTTCAAGACAATATAAAATAATGTTCCCACCATATGACTTTTTGTATTTAAATATTATAATCTCATGTGAAATTGTCAATGCATTTCAAATATAGGCATTGGTATATCAAGACAGTAAGACGGTCACACAAGAAGTCTCCTGATCTCACTGACTCATTTACATAGTCTTGGCTAATAGGAACCTTTCTGCTCACTAGTCATACTTTCATTAATGGAGTTTGCATGGCCCTTGATGGGAAATTATTAACCGTGATGATATTCCTTGCCTGACCTAGGGACAAAATAGCTCCCATACTGGTCCTATGACTGATTTATTGGACCAGCTAGGAACATTTGTTCTAGTCCGATGTGGTTGATCAGCCTCTTCATAGATTTGAAGCCTGACCCAGTCCAAGCTTGATAGAGACAACAGAGAAAGTAGAGAAACGTAAGAACAATCTATGGCCTAGTTCTCCACAAATGTATGTATTGTGTTTCCCGAATTCTGTTTCACTTGTTCAAGTTGAAAAATCCCTAAAATTCTCAACAGTCAGTCATAATATTTGCATATGGTCATTAGTTTCCAAGTCCTATAAGCCAACTAGATATCTGAGGTCACATATTAACACTCAGTGTCCTTCTATTATATACATTAAAATCTGTAAACAATATTTAAGATGTATGAATATATATTTAAAATTAAACATGTACCTGTGGTCTGAGGTTACTACCTAAAATGAGGACCCGTTTCAACCCCAAATTATTTTCTTTAACATTTATTTCATCTTATTGAGGGATTTGCTTTTCCCAAAACATTGTACTTCTACACCAACTTTTTTTCCAATGACACTATTATGAACTTATGAAGTAGTTCTCAGGTGGTTCAGTGGTAAAGAATCTGCCTGCCAATGCAGAAGATGTGACTTTGATCCCTGGGTTAGAAAGATCCACTGGAGTAAGAAATGGCAACCCACTCTAGTTTTCTTCCTGGAGAATTTCATTGACAGTATAGCCTGGCAGGCTACAGTCCATATGGTCTCGAAGAGATGAACACGACGGAGGGACTGAGCACACACATACAAGGAGCTGTGAAACTAAAGCAATAAAAAAAGTGGTAATGTTGAAAGCAAACCGTTCATCTCTAGACTGTAGTTGTGTGAGAACAAACACCTGGAAGTACACAGAAAGTATGTGAAGGAAGACAACCATTTACAAAGCATATTTTGAGTCAAAGAATGAGAACAAAACAAACGCTGTTCTTTTTGCATCCAGAAGAAATTTTGTTCTAGAAAGACTCCTAGGTGAGTTAATCCTATTTATTGACAACATACATAGCTAAAATTTTATACTTCTGAGTGACAGTTTGACAGAACTATCTATATGAATTTTGGGCAAATTATCTTTGAAAACAATAAAATAGAAAATTCACTAAGTTAATTTGAATTAACTTGCCTGGATAATTTCCTGATTATATTTTTGTGAAGATATAACTATCTGAAACTGAAGCACACATATCATAGGCTGACTGTTTAAATGTTTACTTGCTCTTTGTGTAATTTCAGAAATGCAAGAAATTCTCATTCTAGACAGAAGTTACACACATTTGTGATACTAGATTTAGTTGATGAGGCAACTGAAGCATGCCCATGTGCTGTATATTCACTGTTTTTATAGCCAAACAGATTCCAGTGATATGGACAAGTGCACAGAACTCCAAGTAGATAGGTAAATGAGTGTGTCAGAAAAGAATTTTGCAGCTTAGTGAATAAGTAGATTCAAAACAATCATACCTTCCTCACTTCTTCCCAAAAGCCTGTACTTATGGAAAACTGGAGAAGACTAAAAATTTCTTAGCAATATTCATGGCAAGACCATTCCTAACATCTGTGCAGCCCAGAACAAAAATGAAATTGAAGGCTCACAAATTGTAAGTCTAAATGTCAAAAACTTATGTATCAAGCTGAAAAACTGTTAAATAAGTTGTCCTATCTTCTTACCTATCTTATATATATCATGGCAAATATATAAATATATATCTTCATGTGTTTTGGAAGACCAATTTTGAAAGTCTTGGAACTCTGCCAGAATCTGGTCTTCTAGATTGTTCAGCTCCGGGTGTCTGTATGCTTTATGTTCCACCTTCATTATCTATATATTTTTTTCCCTTCACTAACAACCTTCCTTCCTTCACGATGAATGGTCTCACCATCATGCATTGGACATACCCGGTCTCAGGTACAATCTTCATCTACACCCTCTGAAAATAGCTACAGGCTAACCCTTATATTTAGGGGGTGTTGTTGTTACAAGTAAATCATGTTTGACTATTTTCCAACCCCATGGACTGTAGCCCACCGGGCTCCTCTGTCTGTGGGATTTTCTCGTCAAGAATATTGGAGTATGTTGCCATTTCCGTCTCCAAGGAATCTTCCCAACCCAGGGATCAAACTCAAGTCTCCTGCATTGCAAGCGGATTATTTACCACTGAGCCACCAGGGAAGCCCACTTAGGAGTCTGCACACCAGTAGATAGTCCACCTTTGCAAGTTCAGAATCAAGACTGAGACTGTGTGGGTGCTAATTTGGTTCATGGCTGTGAGGGCAGGGAAATCTGTGGTTCTAGTACTCAAAGTGAAGAGGAAGAGGAAGAGTGCATGTTCTGAATGGGCATGAGCTCTTGTCTCTGCAAATTTCTTACCCCTTGGAGAGACTCATGGAGGAGCCAGGAAAACATCCTCTAAAATTAAGGTACAAGGTGAGACCCCATTGTGCTGGCTTAAGGGGAGAAATATGGGACTTCCTCAGTAGTCCAGTGGTTACAACACCATGCAGAAGGCACAGGTTTAATCCCTAGTCCGGAAAATTCCACATGCCACTTGGTGTGGCCAAAAAATTAACTTTTTTTTTTAAATGTAAAAAATAAGAGAAGAAATGTTATGTGAAATGTTATTTCCTTAAAAATTTCTTCAAGATCTCTGGATCTCAAATATTCAAGGATATTGCTAGATAGATCTGTTTTTGTCATTTTAAAATTGAGACCTTTTTACGCATTTTTAGGCACAGCAAAATTGTAAGAAGAAACAGATATTTCTTGCATGGTCCCAGCCCCAACACATGCTAGTATCAACATCCCGCTAGTATCAACATCTCACACCAGAGTAGAACATTTATTATAATTGATAAACCTACACTGACGTATTATAATTACCCAAAGTCCATAGTTTGCATTATGGTTCACCCTTTGTATTATGTATTCTATGGATTTAGACAAACTTGTAATGTCATGTATCTATCGTTTTATTATTACCATCATACTTTCACTGCCCTGAAGATTCTCTGTGTCCAGTCTATTTATCCCTCCCACCACCAATCACTGACATCACTGAATTTTTTTACCCTCTCTGTAATTTTGTTTTTTCCAAAATGTCATATAGTTAGAATCATGGACTGTGTAGACTTCTTATGAAAAGTTTCTTTGGTTTCTTTGACTTAGTAATATTCAATTAAATTTTCTCCATGTCTTTTCATAGCTTGATCGCTCACTTATTTTCAGAGCTGACTAGTATTCCATTATATAGGTGTACAAGTTTATTTGTCCGTTCATCTATGAGAGGCCAAATCGACTGCTTCCAAGTTTTGGCAATTATCAATATAGCTACATTATGTGCAGGATTTTGCACGCACATTTTTTCAGTTCTTTCAGCTAATACCAAGTAATGAATCCAATGGTAAAAGTAAGTCTAGTTTTGTAAGAAATCTCCAAACTGTCATCAGTGTCTATGATATTTTACATCCCAATGAATAGGAGTTTCTGCTATTCCATATCTTTGCCAGATTTGGTGTAGTCAGTATCAGATTTTGGTCATTTTAGTAGATGCATGTGATATCTCATTATTGTTTAAATTTTCATTTCCCTAATGACATGATGATGTGGACCATCTTTCCATATTATTATTTGCCATGTGTACATCTTCTTTGATAAGCCGTCTATTGAGGTCTTTGGACCATTTGTTATTGGGTTGCTTGTTTTCTTATTGTTGATTTCTAAGAGGTCTTTGTATATTTTGATAACAGTCCTTTGCTAGATGTCTCTTACAAATATTTTCTCCTCCATGTCTTATCTTCTCATTGTCTTGAGAGTGTCTTTCACAGAACAGACATTTTTAATTTTAAGAAAGTGTGACTTATCAACTACTTCTTTCATGGATTATGCCTTTAGTGTTGTATCTAAAAAGGCACAGCCATACCTATCTAAGTTTTCTCTTTTGTTATCTTCAAGCAGTTTGTATTGTAAGTGCCTGTGAGACTTTTTTTTTTTTAATTGTAACGCATGATTTTTACTTTAAGCTTTTGATTGCCAAGATATTCACTTCAAAGATAGCTATCTCAAATGAACACAATGGCTTCCCAGGTGGGGCTAGTGGTAAAGAATCCACCTGCCAATGCAGGAGACGCAAGAGACATGGGTCAGGAAGATCCCCTGGAAGAGAAAATGGCAACCTACTCCAGTATTCTTGCCTGAGAAATCCCACAGACAGAGGAGCCTAATGGGTTACAGTCCATGGGGTCTCATAGAGTTGGATATGACTGAGTGGCTGAGCACACACACGTGGACTAGACAAAGGCCAGGCTGCCCTATCCAGAAGTTTTCTTTGTTTTAGTGACCTCTGGATGACTCAGATAACAGAACCACTTGTGTTTTCTTTCTCAAGCTTTACTTAACAATAAAGAATGAATGCACAGAACTCTGCCCCACCCCCACCCTTAACCCCAGTAGAAATAAAACCCTAGGCCTGCATTAGAACATTCTCTCTCTCTCTCTCTCTCCCCCCCCCACTTCATGACCTTGCTGTGTTCCCATACTGTATGCTGTGTATAGAACCAGGACCCATGAGTAACACACTTTGCTTGTTTTAGAAGTTCCCTGATGGGTATTGCTGAGGGTCTCTTACAACCGTAAGAACCACAAGGGCCAGTCCAGCTGCAACATGGGCTTTGGAATAGGAAATGTCTGTGGGGCTCACTGAAGGCCCCAGGCAAGAGCATGTAGGCCTTTCTAGCCAATAGCATCATTAATGATAGGCTGAGACTGACCAGAAAAGTTTTATAGTTCTAGGTTTTACAATTAATTCTATGATACATTTTGAGTTAAATTTTGTAAAATGCGCAAGGACCGTGTCTAGATTAATTTTCTGCATGTGGATGTCCAGTTTTTCTAGCATCATTTGTTGAGAAGACTGTCTCTACCCCTTTTGTATTTTACTTTTCTCCTTTGTCAAAGATATATTTACTATATTTATGTAGTCTATATCTAGGTTCTCTATTCTATTCTATGGCTCTGTTTGCCTATTTTTTTTTTTTTTGCCAATGACATACACTCTTGTTTACTGTAGCTTTATAGTAAGTTTTGAATTCAGGTAGTGTCACACCTCCAACTTTGTTCTTTTTCTTCATTATTGTGTTGGTTAGTCTGGATTTGTATGCAAATATCCACAAAATAATTTGAAGGCATTTTTGATTGAGATCACATTGAATTTATAGATATGTTAGAAAAGAACTGCTGTCTTAACACCGCTACGTTTTCCTACTCATGAACATGGAATATCTTTCCATTGTTTAGCTCTTTAATTTGTTTCCATATTTTGAGTGTAGGAAAAAAAAATGTGCCACGTACTTAAAATGCATGATTTTAGTTGTTTATTATCAAAAGTATACCTCTATTGAGCTCAACTTTTCCCTATGCCCTGCTGCATCTGTGATCTGAGTACTCTATCCATTTAGCTTCACTTAAGTCATGATTCTAGCTATTGTAAAAAATATCATATCAGAGTTTTTCTTTACTATTTGATAAAAGCTTCTCATTTGGATATTTAATTATGAATGTCTTATGAACCAGTTACTTAAGCTCATCATGATGGCTATAAGAAAACCTTACAGCAAAGTAATGTTTTATATAAATAATTTCTGATGGAAGAGTATATATCTCTATGTATTATAAGATGCCTCTAACTTTCTGTAAAGCACCTAAATAAATGTCTCCTCCACTGACAATGACTCATTACACTCAGAAGCAAGACATGGGCATCATTAATAAAGCATTTATAATATATGATAATGTTGAAAATATTTGCAGGGTGTTATAAATATCTATTTGACCAAAAGAAAAATGAATTTTTTGCTGTTATAAAAGATGTGTGCTAAGGTGCTTCAGTCATGTCCAACACTTCGAAACCCTATGAACTGTTGGCAGCCAAGCTCCTCTGTCCATGGGAATTTCCAACAAGAATATGGGAGTGGGTTGCCATGACTCCTCCAGGGAATCTTCCAGACACAGGGATCAAACCCGCTTCTCTAATGTCTCCTGCTTAGTCAGATGGGTTCTTTACCACTAGTGCCATCTGGGAAGCTTCAGAACACAAAAGACCTTATATATAATTTATTTCAATTTTTTTCTTTTACACATGAGTTTTTAAATTAAATCCTAAAGATATGATATCCGGACCATGTAACATTGTTTAACTAAAATTTATGTTCTCAATCAAATATTGAATACAAAATATTTTAACATTGTTTGTTATTGATGTCTAATATAAAGGAGAAAAATATGAAGACACTGAGACTAAAAAATCCATGAGAACAGAAACCACTTTTTCATCCAATAGTCCAGTACTTTTTAAACTAATTCTCCATTATCATTAATGCAAAATTTGTAGTATGAATGATTATTTTAAATAAAGATTCTTGAATTTTAATCTTAACTTGCTACCCACTCCAGTATTCTTGGGCCTCCCTTGTGGCTCAGCTGGTAAAAAATCCTCCTGCAATGTGGGAGACCTGGGTTCAATCCCTGGGTTGGGAAGATCCCCTGGAGAAGGCAAAGGCTACCCACTCCAGTGTTCTGGCCTGGAGAACTCCATGGACTGTGTAGTCCATGGGGTCACAAAGAGTCGGACACAACTGCCTAACCTTCACTTTTCATTATTTATGAGTTCTCAGTCACTCTTTTATAAATAGATTATCATGGCTTCCATTTTTTACATGAAAAAAAATGAGAAGTAAAGCAATTTTAAAATTTGCTAGTAGCAGGGATCATAGAACAAATGTCAACCCAGTGGTGTGCTGATAAATGTTTAAATTGTTATGGACTGTGGTAGAATGTAGTGACTCTACATTTTGTCAATTTCTGGGATATAAAGACCCCCAACGTGGCCCATTTTTGACTCCAACATGCTGCCAACTAGCCAGCAAAATTCTTGAAAATTTAATAATTGGGTCTGGTGATCCAGTATGAGGAACTTCCACTGCACTACACCACTGGCAGAACCCTTTCATGATGTGGGTGGTTTCACCTGCAATGCCAAGATGTGTGTTCCAATAAAATGTTTCTCATTTGTGAATTGCTCTAATATATGTATTAGAACATTTTTTTCTAATGTGTAAAATATTATACAAATCTCAGTTGTCAATAACTTTTTATTAATAATTATATAAATTGGCTAAATGGTCCCTTATACTATATTGTTCCAAAAACAAAATTGTGAAAACAATATATGAATTTATATTTATCCTATACATTTTAAGCTTCACAATTTAATCTAAAATTTTAAGGTAAAAAGAGACCAAAGTGCTTAATTTATGATTAAGAAATAGTTGTCAGTTCTTTAATAGTTTGTGATAAATTTTGTGGAATCTTTTAAATAGAGTTATGAAAATGGCTGGTTTTTTAATAATATGGGAGAAGTGATTTCAAATACATTCTTAAACATAGCATGTGACTTAAAATATTTATGTTTATAGGTAAACATTCACAATCTTGTATTGACTGGAAAAGAATTTAGAGTGGCATCTCCTTTTAAAAAACTCATCTGGTTTTGGATTTCCAGACTGAACGTGAAAGTAGGTTAGCTTCTCTGTTAGGATTAGCAAATGTAGAATTGCTTTTCCATTAGGATTAGCTATCAATCATCAGCTGTAATACTAGGAAAATCACAGTTCTACTCACCAACCCCAGAAGATGATGCCAGGAAGTTACTATAAGGTTCTATCTAGGTATGCAGAGCCAGAAAACTTTACAAAGAGGCAGAAATCTTTATTGGGTATTTGACATTAACAGGTTGTAGTACTCTTTCGGTGAAATTATTTTGATCTTGTTTCACTTAACGAAACACTCATTTCAAAGATGTCATTTTTGTTTAGGCGTCTGAGATTTGAAACTCAATATCTGCTTAAAATATTTACATGTGACTTAGAAAAGAAATATTATTCCAGAATTACATTAAATTATATATAAATATTTATATAGATACATAAACTTTTATATCAATTTATATGTTTACCTGTATGTAAATATATATGATGCTATGTATATGTATACATATATATGCATTAGAACATATTTTCCATGAGTAATTTTTATTCAGCAAGCATTTGCTGAATATTTAGAATTTTCAAAACACTGTGCTGTGAGGTGAAGGAAAGTAAAGATGAATAAACACTCAAAAAGAATGCAATGCTATTTTCTGTTACAGAAACAAGGCATATACCTGGGAAATGAGATTGATATATAAGGCACTGGGGAGGAAAAGAGGAGGACAGAATATAAATGACTAAAGGTGAAAGTATTAGTCGTTCAATTCTGTCCAACTCTTTGTGACCCCATGGACTGGGACCCACCAGGCTTCTCTGTCCATGGATTCTCCAGGCAAGAATACTGGGGTAGGTTACCATTCCCTTCTCCAGAAGATCTTCCTGATCTGGGGTCAAACCTGGGACCCTGTACTGCAGGCAAATTCTTTACCGCTTCAACCACCAGGGAAGTCCATAAATGACTAAACTAGAAACCAATTTATTTAACATCACAACTCAGCAGATTGTTCATGGGTATATAATTCTATTGGGTCCAGCAAAGGTAAAGAGAAAAGTTGATGCTTAAACCCTTTTTCAGAGAGATCCTTCACCAGACATGGGATAGCTAGACAAGGGATTAAAGTTTTGAAGGGAAATTGTATAATAACTGCTGAAATTTAAATGTATATTTGATATAGCAAATTTATATCTAGGAACATCCTTCCTCCCTCCCCCATTCTCCCCCCCCCCGAAAGAAAAAAACAGGAAAAAATGGCATGTTTTTCCTCAAGAATACTCAAAAAGACATTGTTACAGTATGATAAAATTAGAAATCATCTGCCTAACTTTTCAAAAGAGGAAAACTATTAAATGACATATATTACAACCATATAACAGAATTAGCTGGAAAACATTATCAAAGATGTACCTAATAATATGAAAAACAATGGTTTCAATATCAATATAGAATAGTGCCCACAGAGTCTGCATTCTATACAAGTTTATTTTCCTCTTCCATGAGTGCCTTAGCGATAGATTCATTTAAATGAATTTGTTAAATTTCAATGAAAGTACTACCTACATTTTTTTTATTTTTGACAAATATTAACTACCACTTGCATGCATTGTTAACTGATATATCTCAAGCATAATATTTCACAATGTATATTTATTTTTGTCATCAATTGGATCCCAGAGTGATATAAGTTATATATGATTTAAAAATCAAACTGTAACTGCACATAGGAAATATTTGTCAAATCATAGTTGATATCCTGTACCTCCAACATGACTGTCTGTGAGGAAAAGGATAAAGTTCTCAATATTCAGATTAGATTTTCACTACTGTTGCTGTTGTTCACTCATGTCTGACTCTTTTCAACCCCGTGGACTGCAGCACACCAGGCTTCCCTGTCCTTCACTATCTCCTGGAGTTTCCTCAAACTCATGTCCATTGAGTTGGTGATGCTATCCAACCATCTCACCCTCTGTAGCCCCCTTCTTCCTCCTGCCCTCAGTCTTTCCCAGCATCAGGGGATTTTCACTATAGTGAGCTGATTCTTTAGAATTAAGCACTCTTAGGAAGAAAGTAACCTTGGATAAGTAGTATGCCACATCTCCTGTTTAGATTGTTAGAATTTCCAAGTATTGAATAAACTGTAATTGAAATTGTGACTAACCTTTTTCCCTCTAACACAAACAAGCAAAATTCTCTTTTGAATGTCTTTCCTTCAATTTTGGACTTTTTGACTCTCTCTGAGGCTTCAAACAATCCTCTTCATTGTTTCTATAAGCACCTTAAGAGTTGCTTCAGTGAAAGTAAACTATAAAGCAGAAACACTCAGCAACAGAACAGACCAGTGCAGTTTTATTTGTTGCCTCAGATGATATGCAAAGTGTTTTCTCTTTTGTCTGTTGATTCATATTTCTGTCACCTCACTTTATACAAATAGCCCTCTGGCTTTCCTACTACTACAGATCAGACCTTCCCTAAATGTTGTAAATTCATTACTGCATGCCAAACAAGTATGTTTATCTGGCACAGGCATAAAAGTCTCAGAAAGAAAATACCTGGTGATGTTGATAAGTTAATTTGTCACTCAGTAAATATTTATGCCCCCTTCCAAAGCCTATTCAAACACAAGTCTAATTTTAAGACGTAGCTGACCCAAGTTCCAAATGTAGATCCAACATAAATTAATCAATGGAACTTACCTGCATTTAGTGCCCTTTAATATTTTGAGTCTTATTCAGATACTTTATCACTTTGACCGCCAAAGTTGGGTATCTCTGATCTAACATCAAAGCAAGGCTTTTGCTATCACTATTGGAAATATTCTTCTGAAGCTTTCTGAAATGTTATAATCAGAGAAAAAAATTATTACAGTAGCCTCTGGCCATGGCTGGAAGTTTTTCTTTCCTTTCATATATTTTTATCAACCTAACTATCTTCATTTTATATAAGATAGAAAGGATAAGATTCCAGGGTGACCCATTTTGTTCTGCTAGTTGGGGAAATGCAGGGTGGGGCCAGAGACAGCCAGGAATTAGCATACTCCCTTCAAAGCAGTAGAATGTAAACTACCTTCTTGCATTTAATCCAGTTCTCTTTGTACCACTTTTTCTCTAGATAGGTATCTCTAATAATACAATTTAAAACAGAACAACAGTTTTATCAAATAATTGCCTCTAATTAGAAGGTTCTTGGTATACACAGCTTTTGCAATTCTTCTTTCCAATAACTTCTGCACTTTTACTTGGTCTTTTAGGTGACCCCATTAAGCAGCATAACTGAGAATTCACAGTTAGGAGCCCTGTTCAGCCAAATTAATTAAGTGCCATTTTTCTTCTGGGAAGAAACTAGCTGTTTAGATAAATATATTAATTGAGTGTTTGTTTCTGTTTTTGTAATCATACACAGAATCCCTTGGCACAGTTATATCTTGTGCCCAAGTCTTCTTTGAAATATTTCTTTCAGATTTTTCCGTCAGCTTTTGAAGACACCTATGATTTTCCTATATCAAAAAATAATTTATGATGTACATCTCCTCCAAATTTACTACACAGGCTTACCAGCTTTATATTGCTTCTTGACTTTGAAGTAATTTCAGGAGGCTGCTGATCTTAGGGTGATTGTGTATGCACTCATTCTCACAAGCCAGGACTTGGCGCAGTTTCCTTAGTCCCTTGAGGTTTGTAGACCAGTGTCACTCAGATGAGTCCACTATTATCCCTCAGGGGGAGCCACGTCACAGGTGCTGCCCTGGGAAAAACAGCATGCTCAAGGACTTCCTTCAAGGTCCAGTGGCTAAAACTTCACACTTCCAATGCAGGGAGTCAAGGTTCGATCCCTGGTCAGAGAACTAGATCCCACAGGCCTCAACTAAAGATCCCATATGCCACAACAGAAACCCGCACAGCCAAATAAATGAATAAACATTACAAAAATAAAAAAGAAATAGCATATACAAAGATGGATATGACATGACCCTTGCCCTCAACAGAAATAAACCACAAATAACCTGGAATAGATGTGAACAGTTCTGAAAGAAAAGAAAACTGTTTCACAGAAGTGTTACTAAACATTATTAATCTGGGCAGATATGTGAGAAGGAGGGTATAGTAACTGCATTTAAAATACAGTAAAGGATGGGCCAAAATCTAGTTCAGCTAAAAATGCTTGCCTTGGGCACTTACATGATTACAACCACCAGGTAAGGTGAAGAGTGTATTTTAACTGAGATTCTGGAGAACTTTTAATTCCTACCTGGGAAGTTTGAATTTTGGTATGCAATGGGAGTCTCAGAAGGTATTCAAGCTGGAAATATATATGTTCAGAACTGTAATGTGAGGGATAATCCACAAACATCCTAATTTGTCTTTGGAGACATCAAGGGATAACTCTCTGAATAATGGCCATAGTTACTTCACTAACCCATCCTTTATTCACTGCATCATTCAAACAAAAAACATCCCTTAGGGACTTAATACTGTATTAGTGACAGTATCAGTTGCCTAATCTGGCAGTATGTAACCCATGGTATATACAAAAATGTATCAGATATGATAACATTCATAGTTCAGAAGAAAAGACGTATGTGCTAAGCCGCTTCAGTCATGTCTGACTCTTTGCAACCCTATGGACTGTATCCCAGCAGGCTCCTCTGTCCATAGGATTCTTTAGGCAAGAATCCTGGAGTGGGCTGCCATGACCAACTCCAGGGGATCTTTCCGACTCAGGGATCGAACTCGAGTCTCATGTTTCCTGCATTGGTAACCGGTTTCTTTACCACTAGCACCACCTGGGAAGCCCAGAGAGTACAAAAATAACTACAGAGTAACTTTCAACAAAGATAGAGGATCTGAGAAAAATTCATTAAAAAGTAGTCTAAATATTGGACTCAAATGAGTTACAACTTTATAAAATTTATTTTATAGATCATCTTAAGGAGAAATAGGCATATATAGAAAAAACATTTGATTTGAGGGATTCTAGGTTAATATACCCGGAGAAGGCAATGGCACCCCACTCCAGCACTCTTGCCTGGAAAATCCCATGGACGGAGGAGCCTGTGGGCTGCAGTCCATGGGGTCGCGAAGAGTGGGACACGACTGAGCGACTTCCCTTTCACTTTTCACTTTCATACATTGGAGAAGGAAATGGCAACCCACTCCAGTGTTCTTGCCTGGAGAATCCCAGGGACGGCGGAGCCTGGTGGGCTGCCGTCTATGGGGTCGCACAGAGTCAGACACGACTGAAGCGACTTAGCAGCAGCAGCAGGTTAATATACCACCCCGAAAGTACCTGCTTAAAAAGTGTGAAAGTTCCTGCTTCTCTTTTAGAGATGACTCCCATTGAATTATTTCAAAGTACTTCAGCACCATTTGGCCTATTTGAGTATAGTTTGCAATGGATCAAGAAAATATGTGGCTCACCAATGCACCTTCATAATATCTTAGTGTAAATTAGTTTATCAGGTCACATTTTTTTCCCATAAAAGTAATTTAAGAGGAAAATAATTTGCAGTTTTGATAGCATAAGATGCCAAAAGATAATGTAGCTCTCAGAGTCAAGATCAGGAAGATGATACATTGAGCGTGAACCACAGGGTTAGGTAGAAGTTTGAAAGTGATAAAATTACTAGTCAGGCACCAGGTATTCAAACTTGAGAAAAGGTTATTTGTAGGGGGAAAAGTAAGTCCTGGAAATTAAACCCACCTCATGGTTTTCCTTACTACTGGTTCTATTCATGACTAATAGTGCTGGACATAAAAATCCTGGTTCTACTTCAAACTCACATAATACCTGTAGGGTTTTTGTAGCAGACTTCCCTGATGGCTCAGAGGTTAAAGCATCTACCTGCAATGTGGGATACCTGGGTTCAAGGGTTTTTGTAGTACCTCCTGATAAATATGCTGGTTCTATTCCAAATTCATATTTTAACTAAATTTTTCATGAAATAAAACCCAAAACTTAAAAAAAAAGAAACTGTCTTGGATGAAGTCACAATATGATTTTTTTCCTCCTTGAAATTTTCATTTGGTTTGAAGAAATTAGAGAGTGAAGCTGACTACAGTAACTGGCTTTCATTTCTTAGTCCATCCAATTGTTTTTCTGGAGATTGGCTCATTTCCCTGTTTTACAGATCACTGAAACCCGTTGTGGTCACTGAGTGCCATCCATCTTATTTTGGATTGACTTTGTGAATCACACACATTTAGAGTAGACGATGGGGATAAGTAGAATCTGAGAACAAAGACCTCACACTGGATAGCTATGTGACACCTAAAATCAGATTTGACAAAAATGAAAGGAGACAGCTTTGAAAGCAATAGATATGACAAATATGGCACATCCCATGACCCTGCAAAGAAAACATTCACAATTCTGTTGCACAAATAACACTGATGCATATTTTCAGAAAGTCTTAAACATCATTTTAAACATACTTGGTTGCATGTATGTATGTGTTTGGAGTTAGTTGCTTCCAAAATCATCACTCCTTCCATATCATTGCAAACTTTAATTTCTATCTCTTTTCTAAGTTTATTTTTCTCCTTTCATCTTTCTGGCTTGAATATTTTTTTATTGCACCTCTTTGGTTTTGTATTTTATACTTAACACTTATTTGATGCTTTTAATCTTCAAAGCTCCTGAGAACATTACCTAATTAATCCTCTCCACATCCTTACAGTCTTGCAAAAATTTTCGTTATTAGATTTTTTTCTTTTACACATGAGGAAATATAGGCAAGTTAAATGGCTTACCAAAAAAATCACAAAAAGTGTGTTGTAGCCTGTACTGAGACTTCTGTGCTCAATCACATTGCTCTTGCATCTTCCATTTGCTGTCTTCTTTCTGGCGATCTCTGCTATAATGTGTTTGTTTGATATTATATGTTTTCCTTATTCATATTTCAATCTCTCACAAGGTAGAGTGGATGTCCTTCTTTTAATCCTTTTTTTCTGTTATTTTTCCATTTTGTCGGTACTTTTTTTCTCTTATCCTATTTTTGTGTTTATTTGTAATTTTATAAGCCTTTACAGCCACTTCCATATTCTTAACCTATTTGCAATTCTTACTTTAATACAAGACTTAATTAGCCTGTCCGTGATTACAATGGAAAAAACAATAGCTTTAAAAGTCGTTGAGATTGAACACTGACTTCTCCATTTGCTCTAATAGGTTGGTCAAATAAGTTAATGCTCTGGTATATGATATGTTTATCTACATATTATAAAATAGAATATATATTTCACTGGATTACTATAAAGATAAATGTGTAACACATACAAAGTGCCTAGCATAGTGCACAATTTCAATTCTTTTATTCTTTTTTAATCTCCATTACTTTTTTTAAATTTTAGAATATTTTGCATATGTGAAAAATTTAAGATCTTAAGTGTATCATTTTATGATTTTTAACAAATATATACCCTGTGTAAACATCATATAGCTCAAGATAGACCTTTCCATCGTCCTTGATGGTTTCTTAATGACTGTGTTCAGTTATCTCTTCCAAGGCAGCAAGTATCTGATTATTACCATCCACGAGTCTTGGTTATTCTAGAACTTTAGTAAATGGAATCATTCAGTACTTACACTTTACCATCCATCTTCTTTCACTGATCATCTATTTTGAGATCCATAAGTGTTGCTGAATGTTGTATCCATAGTTCTGACCTTTGTGCTTCAAATTTTGACAAACATTTAAGTTGTTTCCAGTTTGAAGCTATTATGAGTAATTCTTCTTTGTACGTGCATTCTTGTAAAAGGCTTTGTGAAGAAATATTTTTATTTATCTTATGCAAATACCCAGGAATGAAATTTCTGAATCAGAGGGCTTGACTTTGTAAGATAAGATTTTGCCAATTTTGCATAATATTTGTACCATTTTACACTGGCCCCAGTAATGTACGAAAGCATGGTTGTTTCACTTGTCAACACTTGATACTGACAGAATTTTAAATTTTAGTCATTCTGTTTGGTGAGAAGGGCTGTTTAATTATGAATTTCTTTGGCATTTCTTTGATGACTCATGATGCTCAGCAATAATTGGCCTAGATCTTTCCTTGTTATATCTTTTCTAAGAGTAATTTTTGTCTTCTCTAAGCAATATTTATTATTCAGTATATTTTTAAAGTAATAAATAAATTAGAATACTTCAGTTAATTTTCTAGTTTTAGCTTTATAGAAGTTATTACAATAGAGATTGTTATGTTAACAACAAGAAAAAATATATGGCCAATTCTGCTATTTTACTTATCGGTACTCCCAATATAAAACTGACAAGAACTATCAGTTGTCCCCTTTTGATAAAACAAGCATTAGATTTTCTTCTGAAACAGAATAATCTTTTAATTTTCTACATTAGGTGAAAAGTAGAGGACTTTCTAGGCTTTTTCATGCAAATGGAAAATAATGCTGAAAAACTTACAACAGAGCACTGATTTTCACTAAAGTAATGTTGGAGTTTGGAGAGCAAGCCATATAAAAAAAACGAGCAAAAGACTTCATTAAAATAGACATGAATTAAGTAACTTGACGGACAATGACAGATAAACACAATCCAAATTTGTGTCACTTATTGGAATGTGATATATCTGAAAATAGATGTCAGAGAGGAAGAGAAAAAAAGATCAGGAATCACCCAACATAGAGTGCAGTTTTCTCCTGAGAAGAAGGCGTCAGCCTTTCTATCTTCCCCCACTTTCCATTACTGGGCACAATTTTACCTCTGGATAGTAAAGCTCAAAATAAATATAATACTTTTACTAGCTGTCACTACCAAAAAAAAAAAAAAAAATGCCCTCAGATGTTTTTCTTTAACATAGTTTAGTTACTTTAACATTTCTTTTCTACTTGCTTATCCATCACTCACTTTAGAAAGTATTGGAATATAAGAATTTAAAAAAAATAATAAGATTAAAGTATATAGAGAGAGCTGATTGCCTTTAGGCTGTTTAGTCTGGTAGCAAAATAGTTGACCAAGTTGCTGACTTCAGTTAGCTGAACTACTGAGCTAAGTCAGCTACCTGTGATACTATTGATTTCCCAACTAACAACCTAAAAGAAAGAGAAAAAAAAAAAAAGAGTCTGTAAGCCAATTAGTCCTGTCATTGTATGACTTGAGAGACATATATTACACAATCTATCTGCCTATCTGCAATATATAATGATAGATAGTTATAGAGATAGAAAAATGAAAATGAAAGACCCCCAGTAGGGACCTCCTTCTTTTAGTAACTATATTTGCATTCTCACAATTAATAATATGAAACTATTATATTAATCAATTCCTAATATTTCTTGAGTGTCCATAATATTCTAGCACACTGTGTTCAAATTGAGCTGACAGCAGGAAACCAACCAGAGACAATCCATACTCACAAGTTCAGCTTTTTCATCCTCACTTCAGAATAGTTGATGTGTATGGGTGCAAATATGTGTGTGTGTGTGTGTGTGTGTGTGTGTGTGTGAGCGCATGCAAAGAAGCACATGAAACCCCAGGAAAAAAAATCCTATGAAACTGCAACCACAAAAAGAAACACTAAATTCTGTTTTTGGCTGAGGACAGGATGCTAGTAAATTTTCAGTAATACCACTTTCTTAATTCAAGTTCCCTAAAAACAGAGTATGAGAAAGGAATTCATGTGTAGTGATTTATTAAGAAAGTGCTCCCAGAGGGAACCTGTAAGGTAGTGGGGGAAGTAAGACATAGAAGGTGAAGCCAAGCAAGGATATAATTTCTTATCATCCCAATTCCAGTTTTCAGGTTAACACAGCTGGGGAGCCCCGAAGTATAAAATTATATCTAACTTCCCACAACATCCCCTTAAGGCAATGGAGTTTAGCACTCATACTCCTGCACCAATCAATCACTGACTATGAGCTACCTCAAGAGATGTTAAAAAAAAACTCAGCCACTTCCATCTTTTTAGAATTTCCAAGAGTAGTCTTCTGATCTACCTATGGTCCCAGAGTAAAGGCACCATAAAATAGAAAAAACAAGAAAAAAAGAAAAAAGTCAGTTGGTGAAATTGCTCCTACCTATTAGCATAAATTTTATAAGTTTCAGATGCTTAGATTGGTCACAAAACAAAGAAATATGGAAACAATCCATTCTCAGAAATAGACAGGCTAAGAGTGAGGAAGTTTGGAAAAATATAGTCCTGGTTTTGTGTTTAGCAAAGGAAAAAAAAAAAAAATGAGTGCTTTAGAAGTTGATGCTCCTGGTATTTCCAAAGAGATAGCTATTGATTCTGTCAGTTTTGCAGAAAAATCATAACTCTTTACAAAACCGTAAAAAGCAAAGCCCAAAGAAACTGAAGATAGATGCACAGAACTTGTAAAAAGGATCCAAGCAGGTCTAAGCAGGGCACTGATTGTGCTCAGTATAACTCTCATACTTGGATGGAAGCACATAAGCAGTTCAGGAAGAATCTGGGATGTTGGATAAGTACTGCAAAATCTGCTAAAGTGGGGTTCTTCTGTTCCACCAAGCTATCTCAGAGAAGAGAGAAATAATTTCAGTTGCTTACCACTTTTCTCTGTGCATGTTAGGAGGACAAGAAAAAGAAAAGTAGAATAATCATAATGATACAGTGATGTTACCCTAATCATAGAAACTTGTGGAACTTACAAAAGAAAAAATGCCGATGTGAAGGAGCTATTAGTTGAAGCCGACCCTCCCACCTGGCCTGGCCAAAGTGAAAGAGAGACAAGAGGAGTCAATCTTGGAGTGATAGAATCTAACAGAAAAGAAAAGGAAGGGGGATTAAAAACTCAATTGGCTATTGCTGGCTTTGAACTTGGAAAAAAGATCACTAGCCAAGAATTGCAGTAGCCTCTAGAAGATGGAAAAGGCAAGAAAACAGGTTCTCCTCTATTATCTCTAGAAGACAAACAGCCCTAATGACACCTTGATATTATCCCAGATAGATGAATTCAGATTTCTTCACTCCAGAGCTGTAAGATAATACATTTATATTAAACCAGTGTCTGTGGTAATTTGTTACAGCAACAATGGAAAACTAATATGATTTCTTAACTAACTCTTCCTATTTTCAGAAAGAATGATGCTAATAATTAGTAAACATCTGTTGAGACTCATAAAAATCAGCTTTTTTTAAAACAATTTCATGTTCCTAGAGAACTACCTCAGTGTAGCAAGAACTAATGAGCAGGGTTTGATTCTTTTTCTAAGAGTTTATAGGGGGAAAAAATGTCTATCTTGATCTAGGGCTAGCTAGCCTCATGATTGAAAGGGTGGAAAACACTCAAATCTTCCTGAGAGTGTCCTTGATTGGATAAATCACAGGTTGGTTAATCTGTCAGACTACCCTTCCAAAAAATCAAGGATCTTATTACCAAGAATCTGTTCAGCAAGAACCATTGCCAGTAATCAAATACCAAGGCATTTTCTGACAGTGGTAATTAATAATAGGGATTTGTTTATTGGCCTGTAAAACTATCAGAGTATGTGTTTCCCATTGCAGAGGCATCTTTTAAATGACAAACACACAAAAACAACCCATCACAAAGAGGATCATCAAACATCATACAATTTGTAATAATTTGTTGGAATGGATTTCTACTATTCTTGAAAATAAATTTAGCATGTGTCCTCCAGCCAAAAAAAAAATAAAAGAATAAGAAAGAAAAAGATGACATAGGGGTTTGGAGTAAATAAATTTTGAATTCTTTATTCAAAAGTTTTAACATCATATCTCATCAAAGGTTCTGGGAATGTGCTAAGCAATAGGTATGAAAGTGAAAATGAAGTCTCTCAGTCGTGTCCGACTCTTTGCGACCCCATGGACATTAGCCTGCACCAGGCTCCTCCATCCATGGGATTTTCTAGGCAAGAGTACTGGAGTGGGCTGCTGTTTCCTTCTCCAGGAAATCTTCCTGACCCAGGGATCAAACCCAGGTCTCCTGCATTGTAGACAGACGCTTTCCCATCTGAGCCACCAGGGAAGCAATAGGTATAGTTAATTCAAGAAAGATTTTTTTTTTCCAGTAGATATTAACATCTATTTCTTCTCTCATTAGCAGTTCTGTGTCATCACAATGATATGTGCTATTTTTCAGATTCAAAGTTAGAGTGAGAATGGTCAGTATTAGCCCATCTATGCTAAAATGTTCACTGACCAATTGCAGCAATAAATGGCAATATAAATCCCCCAAAATGGGGCAAGGGTTAGGGGCTGAGGGAGTGGGTCCAAAGAAAGAAATTTGTGGACTTGTGTGCTTCCTAGCAACTGTTTCCATAGTTATCCAAAACATAGCACTGCCTCCTACTTTTCTCCCCTGCCCTGTTACCCCTCTCATTAAGCATAATTTTACTCAACAGCAAAGACTAATAAAGCAGAACCTTTTGATGAACTCTGGATTTCTGTGAATGCCTTTGGCATTTTCTCAGTAGCCAGTTACTATAACAATTGCAGAGTCATAGGGAGCAACCTCAGACTGGCTAATAAAGGTAATTATTTCTTTTTTATTATTATTATAGCAGGTCAATTAAGGGGAAAATAGAGCTATAACTTTCACAGATTTAATACAGAATCTTGTGGAAGGTCACTTTTCTTTATTTTATCTAGAAATCTATTGGATATATCATCACCTATTATAGTATCTATTATAGAGGACTTCTCTGGTGGCTTAGACAGTAAAGCATCTGCCTACAATGCCAGAGACCTGGGTTCAATCCCTGGGTTGGGAAGATCTCCTGGAGAAGGAAATGGCAACCCGCTCCAGTACTCTTGCCTGGAGAATCCCATGGACGGAGGAGCCTGGTAGGCTACAGTACATGGGATTTCAAAGAGTTGGACACGACTGAGAGACTTCATGTTCACTTTCAGTATAGCATAGGTAATAACAGTTACCTGGAAGGAAACTGTTTCATTAATAGCCTTCTAACATGTTGGGTTAAAAAAAGCAAGGCTGTTGTATGGTGAAATAATCTGTGTAATTCTGCAAAAAATTAGGCACAAGTATATAAACACTATATCATAACTGAGATTGATGTATGCGTGCATGTATGTATATGTATACATATACCAAGTATATGTGTGTTTGCACATTGTCAATTTCTGTAAAAGTTAAATCAAGATTGTTGTCTCTAACAGACACATTAAAACTCTAAGTAGCAATGCTATTTAGGAGAAGCTTGACTTTGTCACCCCTCCTAACACAATCCCTGGCGTATGCTTGTTACTCAATAAATGTTTGTTTTAATAATCAAAGTTTTCCTCCTGCATAATTTCAGTTTTTCTCTAAATTCTTCATACTGTGTTTAAGAAAACATTGCATTCTTCCTCCGATGCATGCTGTTACTGACAGTCTAATGTCATCAATCAGTAATGAGGTACTTAATTCCCAGGACCCATCTGAGCCTTCCTGAGGCAACAGTTCTCGAATGAATTGAAGCTTCTTTACTATTTTTTGTCTCTTCTTATTACCACTATGCTTTCTTAAAACCAACCTGATATTTTTTTTGTTTGTTTCCCCCAAATGTGTTTCCATGTTAGGTAGAAGCTTACCTACGTTTGTATCCTATTCCAGGTTTTATTAGTGGCTGGTAACAGGTTAATATTCTTCCTCTTTCTGAGCAACAGCTAGGGGAATGTCACCAGAGCTCTACTGGATGCAGAGTGATAATAGTAGAAGTCATCATCATCATGGTGGTGGTTTATGGTCGTTTAGTCACTAAGTCGTGTCCGACCATTGTGACCCCATGGACTGTAGCCCACCAGGCTCCTCTGTCCATGGGATTCTCCAGGCAAGAACACTGGAGTGGGTTGCCATTTCCTTCTCCAGGGGATCTTCCTGACCCAGGGATTGAATCCAGGTCTCCTGCCTTTCAGGCAGATTCTTTACCCACTGAGCTATGAGGGAAGATCCTCCTTCCTCCTGCTGGAAGTAAACATCATCATCATATTTATAGCTAAAAATGTTGTAGCCCTTATTCCCAAGTATGTATTTCCCACATCTACCTAGGAAAGATTCACTTTTATTCAGTACAGTCCATGGGGTAGCAAAGAGTTGGACAGAACTGAAGCGACTTAGCATGCAGGCATGCACGCGTGGCATATGTTACATTGAATGTTGTCCAGTAAATTCAGCTGGTACTCAGTTTTTCATAACTTTTGTTGTTAATTGTAAATAAGCCAAGATATTTGTTTGGAGTCAGTGATACATGAAAATAATCACTGTTATTTAAAAAATTAGTTCCACAAAACACACTGCTTGCAATAGCTAATCCATAGTTAATGATCGATAGTATTATCCGGTTGCTTGCAGATTCTCATTTCCTAACATTTGTACAGCTTTCTGATTTAAAAAGAAAATACCTTTCTATTTAGTGAAGCAACATGTGGAAAACCATTTTGTAACTCAATTTCTCAGCTCCTTCCTCCTGCTGGAAGTACAGCTTTTAGGGGCATGTGTGAAATATTGGACTTGCTTCTCATTATCACCTGCTAATTACCTACTGTGAAGAATGTGTTACCTGATAATGACACATTGTAAAACATTGATCAAAGCTTTCCCTGGAACACAGAGGCAACAGTGTGAACTTCTTTGTTTTCAGTGACTTAGGTTGTCACTAATAGGGGAAAATTTTAGGGCCTGCTAATTTCATAAACTCACCACAGCCTCTCTTTACCAATAGATAGATAGATAAGTTATTTTCATCACTTTTTATATCTGTGAGAGCTTGAGGAAAAAATCATTTTCAAAGACCACTAGACCCTCTCTGCATGGTATCCACACTTATTGCATGTTGCATATATTTATCCCTAAGTTAATATACATTGCAAGTTGTCATATCTACATGTATCATATAGTGTAAGATAAAGATATGGGTATATTTTATACATAGTAATATAATATATATAGTAAGTGGAAATAATGTTTAAAGCACATATCTATATCCTGTGGGCATTTTACTCCAAAGATTGTATTGTAACAACTATAAACAATTCCACTTTTTCTTTTTTTTTCTTTTTTTTGGCTGCAGCTTGTGGGATCTTAGTTCCCAGACCAGAGATCAAACATAGACCAAGGGCAGAGAAAGTTCTGTCATAACCACTGGACTACCAGGGAATTCCCCACTGTGCTTTTACAATTAAAAAGAAAGACAAGATGGGGTCCAATGAATTCAGATGGGCATGTAAAGATGTAAAAGATGATTTTAATTGCAAATCTAAGAATAAACTCATACGTAAAACTGGGTTAACAGAAGTTAAATGGTAAAATACTATAATACTATAATAAGAAGCAAACAAACAAAAGAAGTTTTGTGTCCTAAATTTTATCTCTAAAGTTTATAATATTTTAGTCTCATGAATTGTTATTAAAGATAACACATTGAAACAGCTATTTTGGAGAAACAAAAATAAATGTAAAAGTAAATTGCTAAAATTTGTAATTTTTCTCAATTTGGAAATCACTGAAATGTTGGAATAAGAAACAGTTCTCAAGCCAGAATAAACACCAGAGGTATGAGTTGAAAAAATAGGTTAATAAATTAATTAAATTTCTTTCTCCCTTCAGTCCCAGGATGGGAATCATTGGATACCGGTACAATGCTGCTATCACATCGATAAGGTAAGCATGTTTGTTGCAGAATTAGTCATACAAAAATCTTTGTTTCTCAACATGGGGAGAGCTTTTACAGATGAAAATCTCTGGACTCTTAAATAAACTCTGGAAGGGAGAATGCTGATAAAATCTAGACATTTGTATTTTTAAACACTCATGAGGTACTGTAGGAAAATGTATGAATTCTATTTTTTTTTTTTTTGCTTTTACATTTCTCTCTAGGTTTGACCCTTTTCTTAATAGTAGTTTTATTTTCATCTCATTCAATACTAATGCAAAGAAATGCTGTATCTTTCCTATGCTGTTGTTGTTTAGTCGCTAGTCCAACTCTTTTGTGACCCCATGGACTGTAGCCCAGCAGGCTCCTCTGTTCTTGGGATTTCCCAGGCAAGAATACTGGAGTGGGTTGCCATTTCCTTGTCCAGGAGATCTTCCCGACCCAGAAATTAAACCCTCGTCTCGTGTCCTGCATTGGCAGCCGGATTCTTTATCACTGAGCTTCTTTGGTTCTTTACGAAAGAAGCCCATCTTATACATTTTCGTATTTTTCCCAGCCAAGATTCAGTTTCTTTCAGTTAGTCTCTCTCCCTCCTCCAAGGTCTGTGACCATTCACAACTGTTTTCTATAACTAGGTGTATTAACCTCTCTCTGGTCTGAAACAGTTTAAACCAGTGATTCTCAGTTGTCGTTACACTTCAACATGCATCAATAGAAGCCTTATTGACGTTCAGCTTGATTGGCCCCTCACCCAGAACTTCTGACTCAGCAGTTTTGAGATGGTAACTGAGAGTTTGCGTTTCTAATAAGCTCACAAGCGATGCTAAAGCTACTAATCCCAGGATCACACATCCAGAGCCACTGCTTTTGAATATCAGACTATCTCCCCAGGAGAGGAGGAAAACAACTTTAAACAACCTTCTTGTTAACTGAATTTTCATATTTCTTTTGCTGTTGTTCAGTCACTCAGTGATGTCCTACTCTCTGGGACCCCGTGGACTGCAGCACGCCAGGCTTCCCTGTCCTTCACCATCTCCTGGAACTAGCTCAAACTCATGTCTATCAAGGCAGTGATGCCATCCAGCCATCTTGTCCTCTGTCTTCTGCTTCACTTCCTGCCCTCAATCTTTCCCAGCATCAGGGTCTTTTCTAATGAGTTGGCTCTTCGCATCAGGTGGCCAAAGTATTGGAACTTCAGTTTCAGCGTCAGTCCTTCTAAAGAATATTCAGAATTGACTTCTTTTAGGATTGACTGGCTTGATCTCCTTGCTGTCCAAGGGATTCTCAAGAGTCTTCTCCAACACCACAGTTCAAAAGTATCAGTTCTTTGATGCTCAGCCTTCTTTATGGGTCAACTTTCACATCCATACATGACTACTGGAAGAACCATAGCTTTGCCTAGATGGACCTTTGTTGTCAAAGTAATATCTCTGCTTCCTAATATACTGTCTAGGTTGGTCATGGCTTTTCTTCTAAGCAGCAAGCATCTTTTAATTTCATGGTTGCAGTCACCATCTGTAGTGATTGTGGAGCCCAAGAAAATAAAGTCCTTTCACTGTTTCCATTGTTTCCCCATCTATTTGCCATGAAATGATGGAACCAGATGCCATGATCTTCTTTTTGAACATTGAGTTTTTAAGCCAGCTTTTTCACTCTCCTCTTTCACTTTCATCAAGAGGCTTTTTAGTTCTTTGCTTTCTGCCATAAGTGTGGTGTCATCTGCATATCTGAGGTTACTGATATTTCTCCCTGCAATCTTAATTCCAGCTTATGCTTCATTTCTCATGATGTACTCTGCATATAGGTTAAATAAGCAAGTGACAATATACAGCCTTGTCATGCTCCTTTCCCAGTTTGGAACCAGTCTGTTGTTCCATGTCCAGTTCTAAATGTTGCTTCTCAACCTGAATACAGGTTTCACAGGAGGCAGGTCAGTTGGTCTGGTATGCCCATCTCTTTAAGAATTTTCCACAGTTTGCTGTGATCCATACAGTCAAAGATTCCTTTAGGCATTGCTTTAAGTTTAAAATGATATGAAGGATTCAATTTGTAATATAAAGCAATTACAATTAACCAAACAAAAATATTGACTTAAATTTAAGTTTGTTTTATCAGTGTAACCATGGGCTAAGCAAGTGGCTTGGGATAAAGAATCTGACTGCCAATGCAGGAATTGTGGATTCAGTCCCTGGGTCAAGAGAAGATCCCCTAGACAAGGAAACGGCAACACACCACAGAATTCTTGGCCTGGGAAATTCCATGGACAGTGGAGTCTGACAGGCTATCGTCTATGTGCTTACAAAGAGTCAGACATGACTGAACAACTGAGCATGCACACACACATCAATGTAACCATAAGCCAAAATACATCTTTTTCATATATTTAATGAGTAGACTCAATTAGTTTTATCTGGTAAGAGTTTTCTTCCCAACCAGTGTTTGGAAGAACTAGGGCTAGAACTCTTTGCTCCTTGTTCAGATTAATGACCTTTCTATTAAATCTTGGAAGATTCAACAAATTCAGCATAAATTGATGCTCTGTTAGAGTTTTTTTTTTTAATATTTAATCTATTTCTGGATGTAATAATTCTGAATAGGTATTTTGCAAAATCTTTACTGACACACCAACAATACTCTATTCTATACATTAATATGTGGTATAGTTACACAAACCATTCATTTTAAAAATATTTATATGACTATGATACCAGTTGAACAATACAGTTGCACTGTAAAGTTTATGTTCACCTTCTTTTTAGCTCTTTGGGCTTCCCTGCTGGCTCAGCTGGTAAAGAATCTGCCTGAAATGTGAGAGACCTGGGTTAAATCCCTAGGTTGGGTAGATTCCCCAGAGAAGGGAACAGCTATCCACTCCAGTGTTCAGGCCTGGAGAATTCCATGGACTATATAGTCCATGCGGTCACAAACAGCCAGACACGACTGAGAAACTTTCACTTTCACTTTAGCTCATTAGTTATTTACTCCATTGGGGAAGGCATATTAATTAGCAGTGATTCACACAATTAGAGACATAAATGCACCCTTAAAATGTTAGGTGTTTTGTCCTATTGACAGAAAACACAAAAAAGTTATCCTTTGTTCTCTTCAAGTAGACATGAAAAAGCATCATGTCTTCTGGCTGAAAAACAAAAAATAAAGCTAAAAAGTTCTGGAATTACTGGTTTTATTCATATTTATGCAGAGGCATAAAACGTGAAGGCAGCCAAATGCAGATCCTGCCACAAACCAATCCTGTCACAATTCATACTTCTTCCTTTCAATTGCGTAGCAACCAGATCTTCCAAAGATGATCTTCGGGATGATGTATTTAAATTATTCTAGATGCTACTTTTCTAGCTAAGACCAAAGTTTAATTCATTCTGCCCTATAAACACACACAAATAGTAGGAAGTAAATACTTCTTATGCTATTCCTCAGGATTTTCATTTTTCATTGCAGCCATCAGAATTTACTTCCAGATCATCATGACAATAAATCATCTTCCTTCAAGTGTCTAACCAAAAAAATCAAGGAAGCCTACCAAACACATAATTTACTGACATGTGGGCATGAAAGTAACCTAGAAAGCTTATTTTTTTAATAAAAATATAATTAAGACAAATATAATATCTCATGGAGTTATATTATATTAGAGCAGTAATTTTCCTTCAGAGAAATCTCATCAGATTATTGGTTAGTTGGCTTAACCAAGTGGACCAACTATTCAATGGCAACACTATATCTAAACTCATGTCTCTAAGCCTGCAGCCCTCTACAGTTTTACTAACATGATGGCACTTTTGCAACAATTTACTTCACTCTATCCAAATCTCTTGACATAGTTGGACAATATTTATCTCCTATACTTTACTGCAAAATGGGTAATTTTGAGATAGGGTAGCAATTCCTTAGAACAGTTAAAAATACTAGATTGAACATGTTTTCCTTCAGGCTTATTTACATTGTGTGCCGTCTTCTCTAAGCTAGCATCAAGCACATTGAAAATTTACTTGAGATAGTCACTTCATTCTCTAAGAACAAAATTTTAAAATTATGTGATAGTCCAATTTTTGTAATCAGGCAGCAGGACCATTCACAATTTTCAGGATAGTTTTATGTGTAAATCCTGACATTTCAAAAACAAAGCAATCAATATATTTATTTACATTAATTTATTTTCTTTCTTTTTACCCAGAGGTGTATTCTCCATAGTCCCATTAATGCTTACATCAACAAAAATATGGAGGCTTTATGATTTTTTAAATTTTAAAAGTTAGTTCATATGTTTGGAACTAATACTTTGGGGAACTTCTGATTAGTTTCTTGCAACTTATGGGGATTGATATCTTAAGACAAAGTAACATGGTGTCTTAAGCATTTCTCCATTGAAAAGTGATATTTTAGAAACCTGTTATCCTCTCCACTGACCTGAGAAACCTGTCTACAGCACTGCACTCAAGAGTGAGAGTGGATTAACAGATTGGATTTTTTTTCTTTTGGAATTCAGTTTAACTCCAATTTTCTAGACACTGTTATCTGTTTAAGATTATTGGTGACTTTACGTTTTCACTTGACAATATAGTTGTTTGAAAATGAACCTTAATTTAGTGTAAATATCTAATTTAAGGTACACTCAAAACCCAATGTGGGGAAAGGTAGACCCATTAATAATTGCATTTAATCATTCTGTTATGAGAATTTAGAGACAGTTTTAATAATTTTGTAAGTTTTCTGAGTTTATCAATTTTTTTAAAAATGACACATTAGTTATAATAGCAGAAATCTAGGAGGAACTCATAGTGTATGTTTAGAAGACTATAAAATGCCCTTATATATAATGTATATGTATTATACATCACTAAAAAAAAACTCTTCATTACTACTGTCTTGTGATAAGCAATATTAATATTTTGTTTTGCAGATCAAAATGTTTCTAAATAATCTTATTTTTGATGAACAAGGGATAGTATTTTTTGTATGTTTTATAACATACTTTTTTCCCTTAAAAATAATTTACATAGAAAGTACAACATCAAGAGTGACCCCTAAGGTAAAATGTGAACTTAAGGTGATAACAATGTGTCAGTGTTTATCTATTATAGCAAATATACCATTCAGGATGTTAATAGTGGTAGAGGCCTTGCAGGTGTGGAGACAGAGATTATATGGGAACTCCATACATCTTATTCAGTTTTCCTGTGAACTTATAATTGCTCTCAAAAGTAAAGTCTATATAAACATACACACACACACAAACACATACTACGTGTGTGTATGTATATATATATATATACATATATATATATATATAGAGAGAGAGAGAGAGAGAGAGAGAGAATGAAAGGTCACACATTGAATAGTTATTATAATATTTCATAACAAGTGAGTTTATTTAAACAAATGTATTTCATTTGTGGACATTTGTGCATCACTGCAATGTAAATACCTATGTCTAAGATAAATTCCCAGACATAGAAATGTTGAGTCAGGAAACTGAGCATTCCAATATTTTGATTTATTTTGCATCATTTCTTCTATTGTGTTTAGTCAGTTCATCTTTGTCTCAATTTAAGATGTATGCAATATCATGTTTATTTTAATTTACACTGTTATGCTTATTTATGAGATTTAACACAATTTTATACATCTCATCCATTCATTTATCCATTCTTTCAACTAAAATTTCTAGTTCAAATATATGACTGGCAATATACTAAGTCCTATATACCCAGCCACAGGCAAAAGCAACACAAGCTTCTGTCTTTATGGAACTTACATTGTACCAAGGGGGAAATGCTGTTTTAAAAAACATTACGCAAAATATATGCTGTGCTGATGACTGACGAGTACAAAAGACTAAAATGCAGAGTTGGAAGGAAATGCTTGGATATACAGGGTGGTTGAAATTTAATGTAGGATGGTTATATCAGGGGAGTGTGTAATTTCCTTGGTTCTGTCTCATCACAACAAAAATTTGAAATGATGGACATTAAAGCCCTCAGCACATCGCAGCTCTCAGACAGTGTTACAGCTCAGTTTTGTTTAGAAAATAAAGGAAAATACATCCTCAAGGTGTGAGGGCATGCCAACCCAAAATAAGCAAAGAGAAGACAGAGAGACAGAGAGTGTGCAGGAGAGAGACCCCCGGCCCATTGGCTCCTCTTTTTATGTTTTTTTCCTTCCCCTGAGCCTGCCTTATGTAAATTGGGCTAGCCAGGGGTGCCATTTGTTCTACCTGAGGTCCTCACTCCAGTCCTCAGACCTTCCTTTGTTCTATTTTCATGGGCTTTTCCCTTCCTTGTCTTTTAGCCACCGCCCTTCTGGACTCCATTTTCCTACTCTTACTGCCTAACATTCCCCCCTCAAGAGTTGGGAGGCTCAACTCTTTGGGAATAGGGTCATCGAGGTCTTTCTGGCTACTTCCTGCTGAGCTGAGGTGGTGAGGGGCACTGGGCCTCCCCCTCTTGCTAGTCTCAGGCCTCAGAGTCCTTATAGCAGTGTCCATCTAAGGGTGAGTGATATTTTCCATGGTCAGGTGTTGTTTTATGTATCCTTGTTGAACTGGCACTGCATGTGGTAGCTTGTTGACCTGGGCAGAGACCAAATGGGTTAGACAATTGATAATACATGGAGCAATCATAAACAGCATCAATATGGCATAAGAAGGAGTAGTAGGGGCATTAGCCATCTCCAAATTCCCATTGCCAGGATGGCTCAAGTCCCTACTTGTTCAGGGATCAGAAGATCTATCTCCTGTCTGTTTTGGAGTACAACCCCTGCCAAGCAGTGTTGGCTCTTTAGAGCTGTCCTGAGAAATCTTATCCTCAGAAACTTAATTTTTGGGGTGTTCATTAGAGTGGCGCTCATTTGTAGTTCTGAATAGGTATCTGAGATCTCCCAGGGGCTCACAGGTGTGTTGAGTGTCCTCTTCTGTTTTCTTCCATGGACTGACTCATGAGTAGTAAATCCAGGCGTCATGTCCTGGTACCTTGATTGCTGTGGGAGTAGAAAGTATTACAGGGTAGGGGCCCGTCCATGTGGGCTGGAGTTGAGCCTTTGGGGACCCATCTTTCCAGACTTTAATTAGGGCTTGAGTCCCTGGAGCATATAGTGGTGATTCTTTAGAGTCTTTTGGGTCCTAGTTCACATACCACAAGCGTATATCCTGTTGAAATTTCCCAATGGCCATGGTATAAGACCAGAGGGTCTGAGCCTCTGGATCTAGGAAGAGGTCATTGACATAAACAAAAGGTCTCCCATATAGCATCTATAAGGACTAAAACCAACCTGTTCCTTAGGGGCAATACATGTACGGAGGAGAGCTATTGGTAAAGCCTCCTTCCATCCCAGGGAGGTCTCCTGGGTTATCTTTTTTATCGCTGACTTTAAGAATTGACTGGCTCTTTCTACTTTTCCTGAAGACTGAGGTCTCCAGGCACAATGGAGATAACAAATAGTGCCCAATGCTTCAGAGACCCCTTGGGTGACCTTAGAAGTAAATGATGTCCCATTGGAACTTTGTAATGACCTGGACAGACCAAATCTCAGAATGACTTCATGGAGCAGTTTTTTTGTTTGTTTGTTTGTTTGTTTTTTACCACCTCCTCAGCCCTCTCAGTCTGGGTGGGAAAGCCTTCATTCCATCCTGTGAATGTATGTATCACGACTAATAGGTATTTATACCCTTGCGAAACTGGCATCTGGGTGAAGTCCATCTGCCAGTCCTCTCCTGGGTAGGTCCCACATCTTTGGATGGGCTCGGCCAGCTGGGGTCTTTGCGCTCCTTGGGGGTTGTTTAACTGGCAAGTGGGACAAGAAGAGACCACTTGCCTTATAGTCGTTTGGAGTCCTATTCCTCTGAAGGGCCTTTCTAGTAATCTTTGGAGGGCCTTTTCCCGTAAATGAGTGGTGGCATGTAAGGAGTTAAACAACTTCCATTGGAGGTTTCCAGGCAGAAAAAGGAGTCCCTTCTTGTGGAACGACCCCATATGATCTTCTTGAAAGCCCTCACTCTTAGCTTTAAGAGTCTCACCTTCAGTATATGAAGGAGTTTCTGGCAAATCAGTCTGTGGAACTAGGGTGGCAACCCCTATTAGGTCACGGTTCTGTAACGCTGCTCTCTTTGCTGCCTGATCGGCTGCTTGGGTCCCTCATGCCACTTCCATGCTCCCTTTTTGGTGTCCTTTACAGCGGGAGCCTGAAACCTCAGTGGGCAGATGTACTGCCTCCAAGAGCCTGAGGATTTGGTCACCATATTTGATTGGGGACCCTCGGGTGGTCAAGTGGCCTCTTTCTTTCCAAATAGCAGCATGTGCATGTAGCACCAGAAAGGCATACTTGGAGTCAGTGTAAATGGCTACTCTTTTTCCTTTTCCCAGCTCTAAAGCTCGAGTCAGGGCTATGAGCTCAGCTAATTGGGCTGAAGTAACTGGTGGCAAAGGTTTAGCATCTATGGTCTCAAAATTGGAGATTACTGCATATCTGGCTCTTCTTTTTCCATCCAAGACAAAGCTGCTACCATAAGTGTACCAGATTTCCTCAGGATTGGTCAGCAGATCTTCCGACAATCCCTCTCAGGGTTTTGTCCAGTGGTCCAAGGTTTCTAGACAAGAGTGAAAGAGGAGAGAGTCCTCGGGGGTAGGCAGGAGGGTGGCTGGGTTAAGAACCTCACAAGGGGATATAGTCAGGCCTGGATTTTCCATCAGCATTACTTGATATCTGAGGATTCTTTGATCTGACATCCATAAATGGCCTCTCCCATTTAGGAGTTGTTCCACCTCGTGGCTGATAAATCTAGTTAGTTTGCTCTCAAAAGAGAGTTTTGAAGCATCTTCTATCAGGACTGCAGTAGCTGCAAGGTATCAAAGGCAGGGAGAAATTTCTTCCCAATAAGGGAGGTGGACAGTCACGGACCACTAGGAACTGGTGGGAAAATACTTGTCCATGTCATCAACAATGTGCTCAGGTGAATCTTTTTGTAATTATTTTTTCCGTAGCACCAAAAATGGTACAGGTTTGGGAGGAGAAGGCTCCAGAGTAGGTTAGGAAAGAGTAGGTAGCCTTTACCTGCTACATCCAGTTGCACCGTTGACTGCAGCCCATTGTTGGTTATCTGTGACAGGTGGGCTGGCTGGGGGATGCGGGGGGAGGCTATGGCGGAGGGGCTTCTTCAGTCCTGTTGCAGGGGAAGGCGGTGGGGAGGCGGGAGGGGGGGAGTGCTTCTTCAGTCCTGCTGAACCATTGTGAGGGAAGGCTTGGCGCTTGACCTTGAGGCTCTTGGGTCCTGAGGGCAGAGAGCCACCGAATGTCACAGTTGATGGCAATTATAGCAAGCAGTTTTAGGAGACTTGTCACATTTTGGACACTCTTTGGCCCAATGCCCCGCCTGTCTACAGATTTGCCTCGTGCCTTTTCCTTCAAGGACTCGGGGTTTGCCATAGGGCTTCCCTGGAGAGCAGCCAGCATCTGGGCATGCCTTGTCTCTTTCCTTTTCTTCCTCTCCTGGACCTTGGCCTCCCTCTCCTGTTCTCTGTTATAAAAGGTATTGGTGGCTGTCTGGATCATCTCACCTAGAGAGGTAGCAGGGTCCTGCTGCTATAGCTGTTGTAACTTTATTCTGATATCTGATGCACAATGGACAGGAATTTGCCCTTTAAAATCACCTGTCCCTCATAAGAATCTAAGTCCAGATTGGTAAACTTTTGGAGGGCCTCTTTTAGCCTTTCCAGAAAGGCAATGGGGTTGCCTTGTTGGGCTCCTGAGTTATTGCGGAGACCTGGGCATAGCTGATTACTTTTTGCAGGACTTTTTTCAGTCCTGCCTTCACACAGATCAGAAAATGATCACTTTCCCAGATGTGCTAAGGGCCATTATAATTCCAATTAGGATCTGAGGGGGATAAATACCCTATTGGGTATTTATCACTTGACAAGTGAAGCCCCACTGCATACCTTCAGGCTTCCTTTAAGACCCTAGTATGATCAATGTCAGATAAAGTTTGACTAAATATGACCATGACGTCCTTCCACATCAAGTCAAAGACCAAGGTAATGTGTTGGAATGTATCTATATACTTGCCCGGGTCATCTGTATAGCTTCCCCGGTCTTGTTTGATCTCTTACTTAGTTCTAGGACGGAGAAGGGCTTATGGACCTGGGTTGTTCCAAATTCTCCTCCAGTTTCAACTAAGGGACATACTCGAGCTGGCTTCTGTGGAGGGGGAGCTCCCAGATATGAGGGCACGTTTGGATACAAGGAAGGAGCATCAGGCAACTCGGGAGTTGTGGGAGGCTCCAGTCTCTTATGGGGCATGGGAGCTGAACCTTCATGGGGGGTTTCTTTTCTTGGTTGTCTGTGCATAGTAGGCTCACTTTTAGGGCATACAACAATTCCATACTTAAGACAGAGTTCCTTCATATCTCTCAGTTGGGAGAAAATTTGGACATAGGGGATCTCTGTCCATTTCCCTTGTCTTTTGCAGAATAATCTAGCTGCAGGATGGTATTGTAATTTAAACTCCCATCCTCAGGCCAGTGTTCCTTATCCCCCAGAGGATACTGTGGCCACACAGTGGCACAAAAGAATTTTAAACTACTTCTCCTTAGAGTTAGAGGATCGAACCGTTTCCAGTTTTCAAGGATGGAAACTGGAAGGGCGTCTGCCAGGAAGTGGATTGGTTATTTCCCATCTGAAAGACAGTCATGACTGGGAGGAAAAGAAAAATAAAAACTAATAGGCCTCCTTCAGTTTCCATGGTTGGACTTCCTTTGGGGTGAGTCTTTGAGATTTATCCTACCCAATGCTATTGCAGCCTGAGAGCCAGGCATCCCTGGGTTAGGGTGCAGATCCCCAGGCAAGCTGAGTCGTGACAGCCTCCTGGAGATCAAATTCCTGGGCCGGTCAAGGCAGGTCAGCCTCCTGAGAATTAGGTCCCTGGGTAGGTCGAGGCCTCATGGCCTCCTGGGACCCCTGGACTGGCGAATCCCCAAGCAGGTTGGGGTGTGACAACCTTTCAAGGACCAGATCCCTAGGCAGGTCAAGGCAGATTGACCTCCTAGGACCCCCAGACTGGAGTTGGGTGTCCCCAAGGTCTCCAGCATGACCAGTGCTGGGTAGGATTAACGGGTTGTAATTTTAACTCATTGCCAGTTTGTTCACTGCAGATGGGAATAGACACCCTGATGTAAAGCAATCCAAGCCTGTGCCCTGAGACTGGGAACCTGGTGAAACTGTCATAAGCCTTATCCTCTTACTGCTCTGAGGGAATGTAAGTCACTGATTTCCTCCCCTAGTCCTCCATAAGAGCAGGTTAGGGTGTCTCTAATGGTAAACATTTCCTTGTCATAGACCCACTTTAGGTAATAACAGAAGTAATGACATAGGAGTGGGTTATCTGGCCCTGTTAGGGGCATAAAGAGTATTTTAATAATAGGCTGGGTGGAGCAATGTTGCCTACAAGGGGGCAGGGTACTGGTTGTAGGAGTTAGCAATTGGCTTGAGAACAGATTGGTAAGAGGCAACAGACCAGATGTTCCATAAAAGTGGAGTGGAGATTTGATCCAGGGTTATGTTTGTTACTTTAGGAGAAGGGTGGTAAGGGTTTGGGCCCAAACTGCCTGCAGAGCTAACTCCCAAAGTGGCAAACATTATCCCTGGAAGCCCAATTGCCTTGAAGGGATGCCAGCTGATGGGCTTCTAGCAGGCATTGTATGCCTGTCACCTGCCCTAGTGGGTTCACTGGGAGATGCTGGTGTTGCACGTGCTGTAGGAAACGTGGAAGATGAGGGCCTGAACATCTAGAGGGATTGGATATTATGTGGTGTTTCCCTCCCAAGAGCCAGCTATTTTCTGGTTGTCCCTCCAGAAGATTGTAGAGGCAACATTGTTGGCCTGGCTGGGGCTCGGGAAAAGAGCATGAAACAGGAGGGAAGGGGACAGGGCACAACCTTTGAAAGAATGACATAGCCCAAGGGCATAACATAAACTGATTAAAATCAATTGGGTCTAAAATGACAAGTCAAATTCAAGTAAACCTTAATCCCCAATCTGTAATCTAAATGACACACCCAGAGGTGGCAGGACAGCTCCAAGGCACTGTCAAAAGACAGAGGCGTGGGTGGTTCCTCAATGGTTGGGATGATCCTCCCACTCATTAGCATGTGAATTCACCCAGCTCGAAAAACCTAGCCAGACCACATTCCATGGCCTAAGCCTTTGCCCTCTGCAATGGCCCATACCCTGCAGAATGTGCTTCTCTCTGAATCCTAACAAATCCGCCTCTTACCTATCTTTGTGTCTCTCACTGAATTTTTGCAATGAGCTTCATTAGGTCCTGAAGCCAGGCATTGTGGGTTTTGGCTGGGCTCAAGTCCTGGGACAGAGGAGCTGAAGGACAGGAGGAAAAATCAGTGGGAAAAACGTGCCAAGGAATCCCCTTCATAACCTGCCAGAAAATCTGCTAACTACCTGACCTGTGCTCAGTTTTCATTGGCCTGATCCCTGGCACAAAGAAGATTAAGGACAGAAGAGCCCCCACCAGCTTAGGTAACAGACACTGGGGCTAAGGAGACAGTGCCTTTGGGACATACGAAGGAGTCGCCTCTCCAGAGTCATTCAACTGCACCTACTGCAGCTGGCCTGTTCCTGGGGGGGTCTGAGGAAACAAGAAACGAGATTGTAAAGGAATTAAGATTTTGTTAGGCCTATGTCCCTCCAGCCGCAGGAGTGAGGACCTCCTACCTTAACCGGAGGTCTTCTGCAATCTGAGGCTGAGCTGCGTGAGCTTTCTGCTGAGTTCGTCCTTCGCTGTCCCCGTTTCCAGCATGATGGGCCTCTTGTCACTTCCCCTGCGCTGGGTTTCTTTGCCTTCCGCTTCCACCATGTGAGCTTTTGCCGAGTTGGGCTCCTGCTGTGCTTGACCTCCACCTTGCGGGGGCCGCGCTGAAGTTGTTTCAGCCAGGTTAAAACCAAGTCACAGCACCAGAGATGTCAGGGGAGTGTATAATTTCCTTGGTTCTGTCTCGTCACAACAAAAATTTGAAGCGATGGATGTTAAAGTCCCCGGCAGGTCACAGTGCTCGGACAGTGTTACAGCTCCATGTTACAGCTCAGTTTTACTTAGAAGATAAAAGGAAAATACATCCTCAAGGTGTGAGGGCATACCTACCCAAAAAATGCGAAGAGAAGAGAGAGAGAGAGTGGGAGAGAGAGCCCCGGCCCTTTGGCTCCTTTTTTTATGTTTTTTCCTCCCCCTGGGCCTGCCCTATGTAAATTTGGCCAGCCAAGAGTGCTATTTGTTCTTCCTGAGGTCCTCACTCCAGTCCTCGACCTTCCTTTGTTCTATTTTTGTGGGCTTTTCCCTTCCTTGTCTTTTAGCCACCGCCATTCTGGACTCCTTTTTCCTATTCTAACTACCTAACAGTTAAATAAGACTCACAGATGTTATGACATTTGAACAGTGATTTAAGGAGTCTTATGGGTTGATCTAGGACAATAACAACAGAAGTGCTGTGTTCATATTTTTTTAAGTTTAAATGTAGACTAATAAGATTTGTTGACAAGGGATAAGAATATGAGGAAAGAAAGAAAAAAAGAATCAAGGATACCTACAAGGTTATTTCATCTGAGCAACTGGAAGAATCACCATTTTTAATAAGAAAGTGGTAAAAAAAGTTTGGGAAGAAAAATTTGACTTTAGGTATATTATATTCTGGGGCTTCCCAGGTGGCTCAGTGGTAAAGAATCTGCCTGCCAATGAAGAGATGTAGGTTTGATCCTGGGTTGAGAAAATCCCTGGAGAAGGACTTGACAGCCCACTCCATTGTTCTTGCTGGGACAATCCCATGGACAGAGAAACCTGTCAGGCCACAGTCCATGGAGCTGCAAAGGAGTCATCCATGTCTTAGTGAATAAACAACAGCAATAAAATTACATTCTAATGTCTATTAGACACGAAATGGAAAATTCATCAAGTCATTTAAATATGTAAGCTTGAAAGTCAGTGGGAAGACGTACACTTGAAGATGTATCAGTAACATTGGAAACCATCAGCCTATATAGAAATGTAGAGGAAATGAACATAAAGGAAGGAAGAAGGGTAAGGACTGAATCCTAAGATGTTGCCACCGTTTTAGAGGTTGCAGAGACATTGACGGTGACAATACACTGAAATAAAGCAAAATGAAATTATATAAGAAGTGTTATATGGAAGAATAGTGGAGATGGCATTTTATAGATGAGGGAGTGGACAACTGGATCAAATGCTGACAACATATCAAGTAAAATAAAATTTGGCATAACACAAAACACTAGTCATGGTGTTACAGTGAGAATGATATCCAATTTCATTGGAGCAATGAGACTAGTCTCGGTCAAATAAATAAAGGTAGAAAAGAAACTAGAGAACAGTGAATATAGATAACTCTTAAGAGAAGGTTTTCTAAGAAGAGGGAACCAGAATAGTGGAGTAGTATCTGAGCCAAAAGATGTGAGGTTTGAAAAAAAAAATAGTAGTTTTAAAATGTGAGAGAATACAGTAAATTTGTGTTGTGATGGGCATAATCATTTGGAAGAGGAAAACTGATGAGGTAGGAGAGTGAAGAGTTAATAGAGCTGTTGAGCAAAATAGAAGTGGTAAATAGCACTAGAGATAGGAACTGTGTGTTCTTCCTCTCAGTAATTTTAATTGTGTGTGCATGTTTGTGTGAATAACATCAACAACAAAAAGAAACTGGAAACAACCTGAATTTCCATTCAACAAAAGAACTGATGAATAAATTGTGGTGTATTCATATAACAGGAATAAAAAAATGAAAAATGGAAAATTGTTGCTGCATAAATCATTACTGATAAATTTCAGAATCACAAGTTTGAATAAAAATATATGTGTCATATATAAATAAAATTTATTTTGAATAAATTTTATTCAATAAATTGAATAAAAATATATGTCATTAAAATATGCACAAAATACAATTTGATTTATAGCAATGTAAATAGCACAAGTAAAACTAAATCATATGGTTTATTGATACACTGCTGCTGTTCTAGTCACTAAGTTGTGTCCGACTCTTTTGGGACCCTATGTAGCCTTCCAGGCTCCTCTGTTCATGACATTTCCCAGGCAAGAATATTGGAGTGGGTTGCCATTTTCTTCTCCAGAGGAATTCCTGACCCAAGGATCAAATCTGCATCTCCTGAATTGCAGGAGGATTCTTTACTGCTGAGCCACCAGAGAAGCTGATACACATACATGAGCTAAAGTATTATTTAAAAAAAGGGGGGGAGTTAATCTTCAGAAAATTCATAATGATAGCCTCTGGATGGAGTCAGGTATAACCTGAGAGGGACCCATGAGCAGCCCTGAAGAATCTGATTATTTCATGTGTATTTATCTTGTTTGAAACATATAAATGTCAGTTTTATTATTCTGCTTCATTGGACATATATGGCGCATATAATCTCTGTTTTATTTCTTAAGATTTTTGCTATAAATATATTTCTGATATATTAAGATCTTCTTTCCCTTTACATCAAGACTCTCTTGAGTTATGTAATTTTCATATATCTTGACATCGGGCAAGTTAGTCACAGTTTTCTCCTCCTTAAATTCTAACTCAGGAAATTCTCATTGCCTTTATTTGGCTATCTAATCCTTTTTTGTCTTACTTTATTATTGCATCTTTAATTTTAAAAGCATAAAGTAGATGACATCTAAAATAATTTCAGTTTTTCCAAAGTAATTTTTAAAGATTTATTTTTTCAAATATTTTTGTATATTTTTTGCCCTTTACTTTTCAGGTTATTTTTGGTATTCCATATTTTATGTTGATTTGTCATTTTGTTATCTTCATTTATCCTGGAATCTTGTTACTTGTCTTTATTTAACTTGGTCTAGAGTCACACTAAATTATTGTTAATGAATTTCTATTATGCCCATATTCATTGATCAGAATTACCCTCTCTTCTCCTCTTAGAGTTCCAAATAGAATTATAAATTGATAATTTAATTTTTATTGTGAAAAATTAAATGAACAATACACATAAGGCAAAATTCTTCCTGAACCATCTGTTTCTCCAGGGACTTTGAATATTTCCTCTTAAAATTAATCTATTAATAGACTGTAAATCTAATAAATTTAAACAGAAGTTGTTTTTCAAAACTGATGACTGAATTCCAAAAATTAATATATAAAATATGGGTTTTCTTACATTTAGTTTATATATGGCTACTTTATGAAAGTGTCTTGTTCCTTTTGACTCTCTATTTCAAAGTATATATTCTTATTCTCTATCAATGATACTTTTTCTCAATATAATTATTAATACTTTTATATTTGTTTTTTGTTTCAAGTCTTTGTTAATGAGAACACAGGTAGATCCCCATCCTTGTGCATCTCTGTTTTAGTAATTTGCCATTAAATAACATTATTGGCAATTGGCTTAAGATGATTTATTTGATCATTTTTGTCATACAGTTATGATTATGATGATAACAGCTAAGTTTTATAAAGAAGTCTAAACAACATGACATACAGCAATGTAATTACTTTACATACATTATCTCACTTCATTGCATCTCACATACCTGCCAATGGCATAACGCAGAAACTTATAGTCTTGAAGACTGACCAGTATTACTTAGCTAGTCAGTGGTGAGATGAAACTTAAACTTGGTCTCCCTTAAATAATTACTATGCTATCTTTCTAAAATTTTTTAAAAAATCCAAAACTACTTATGAGAGTAGTGAATCAAATATCAAAGCCAGTAGATTTAAGTACACTAAAATGTTAATTCAAAAAGCATGTAATAAAGGGTAAATAGATTATTTTTAAAAACAGGAGCAAGGTTAGTTGAACTTACTTTCCCTTCACCACTATTTCCTTTCTTTTCCCCCTATGTTTCCCTGTCTCTCTTAAATTACACTTCCACAAAACAGAGTTATAAACCTTTGGAGTAGATGAAGACTATAACCTTTGAGCTGAGTTCATTGCCTTGCCTGTGGGCTGTTGTACATTTGACCACCACCTGTATTTTGATTACCCGACATGGTCACTTATAGTTCTGGGTTTGTTTTATTTTGTATGAAAGTTGATTTAGAGTTCTATTTTTGCAAATATTCCGGCCTTAATCTTCTCCTTCATCCTACTAACTTAATGCTTTCCCCACCGTGGGACCAACACTGCATTTTTATATAGGCCACAATACTTCCTGGCTAGAAAACAGGCAAAGAGTAAAATTCAACCACATTTACCAGCATCTAGTGTGCTATTAAGACAGTTGGACTTTATATGATTTGTCTAATACACGCTGCTGTTGGTACCCATTTTACCTACCTGTTAAACCAGTTTTACCTGAAAACATGCATGTGGGAGGCGAAACAATCTTGTCTATAATAGAGCAGTAGACACAAGCAAGGGAGGCCTAACACCGAGCCCCCACCCCCAACCCCCACCACACAACCCAAGCATTTTCTAGGAATTTAGGACAAAAAGACCAAGAAAGCCAGTTTACTTACAAAATCAAAAATTAAAATAAACCAGGAAATAGAGCCAGTGGACAATGTGAGATGAGAAATCATGAATTTAAGAGTCAGAGAGAACCCAGGTGCACAGCTACACCCATATCAGTTACATGATCTTTCTGAAAATTACTAGATTCTGAATCAAGCATCTTCATGGTGAAAATGAGGGCAATTCAACCTTGGGAACAGTCTTTAGATTAGATAGAATTGCAACAAGCTACCAAGTATCTGACACATAGTTAGCAAACAGTGATTAAGTGCTATCTTTTGTAATTGACAAGTCTGTGTACTTGAAATAAAGCTGTGAAGCATGCACAAGGTAATGAAATCATCAAACCATATAAGAGTATAAGTAAGGCTGACACCGCAGTGGCAGCAATGCCAGAGGCAACGGCCAAAGTCCAGCAGACAGAGCTCCGTGGGATGCACATTGTCCCCTTGGTTCTATATTGGTTGTGCCTCTCCTCCCTGGGCTATTGCTCAAGCTTTAGCTTCCCTACTTATTCTGTCTATGGTTCACCTGAAACCCTTCCAAAAAAGTCCATTTCTGCTTCATTTGTTTCTGTTATTGGTAGTTGCAGACTGTGACTAGTATAAAAATTGGAGTGATTTCTAAGAACAGATCTTCAGGGACATTAAAAATCTGGGTTTTTGTCTGTGGCAAATTTGGGGTTAAAGATAACAAAGATTCAATTTAGCATTAAAAGATAGAGATTTGTAATTCCACAGCCTACAGCTGAGAACAACCTATCTAATCGATCTCTTTGGTCACCTGAAATGAAGTGTCCACCATGAAGCAGTCATTAGGGTCTGAGTGGCAATCGCCATAAACAGTAGGAAGGGCATGAGGAAAATAAAGCGATCATTTATTTTACACTTAATAAGAAAGAGAATGGCAAGATCAGGTTTCTAACTTCTCAGCTCAAGACAAAGATTGAAATTCAAACCCCTTCTAGACCCAGGGAGTCTCCATGAAAGAAGCTAACAGTTTTCTCCAAGAAGTTGTCAGATTACAAAAGGAAATAATTCCCCACACCCATCAGGTTTCTGACATGAAATTTAAGACATTTATGGAGGAGTTGATCACTAATAATTGGAAAGGGAGATTAGAGACTCAGAGTATTCTGAAACCCAAATCAGTTTATGAATGATTATTCTGTTTTGAAGATTCAGTAATAATCTTGGCTGATGGAGTTTCCTTGAAAAGAGAAGCCAATTCTAATGTCTCCCACATTTCACCCCTCTTATCTCTAGCTGGTAATTCCAGATTTCACCAGGACACACATTTAAAAACAAACTAGAAGTGAGAAGTCCTGTAACTCTAAATTAACTATGATATTTTAATAACCTGACAAAATGCCATGAGATATAATTGAAAACGGGCTTCACTGGTGGCTCAGCAGTAACAAATCTGCCTACAATGCAGAAGACACAGTTTTGATCCCTGGGTAGGGAGGATCCCCTGGAGAAGGAAAAGGCTACCTACTCCAGTGTTCTTACCCGGGAAATCCCATGAACAGAGGAGCCTGGCAGGCTACAGTCCAGAGGGTCACAAAGAGTCAGACGTGACTGAGGTGACTGAGCACTTAATTGAGGATGAATTATGAGGGTGCTGGGTCACAGGAAGACAAATACACTTTTCAGTGTTTTGTTTTGCTTTGCTTTCCACTTGAACCGGATTAGAACTAGAACTCCACTGGTATAGTAATTAAGGGGGTCGTTATCAGGGATGTGGGAGTAACACCAGCCCCTCAGCAGCAGTCGTTACAGCTCTAAGCCTGTGTGTTCTTGTAGTCCTGTTTTCTCTCTGCCTTGTTCTCCTGGCTCCTTCCTGAACCCAGCCTTCCAGTAACTATGTGACCTACCAAACAGACTTCTGGGATGTTTCTTTTGGTATAAGTTAACCTGTGTTTGTATCTGACTAGTACAGTAGATATCAATAATATCAAGCTCTAATTCTCAGAATGCTGTCACATAAATGTATTGTGCTATTATGAATAATAATGATTAAAATCTTAAATATGACCATCAAGATGCATTTTCAATTTGTTAGTATGTAACTGAACTCTAATAACTAGATTATAAAGTAGATCTTATACAAACATCCAACAAAATATAGATTATTCTATTGCCATTATCAACTGCTCACCTCACTTTAGTTATTATGAAATTAAATCCAGGATTTATTTGCACCATTAAAAACTTTATTATAATTGTTCATAGTAATAGGCCAGGTTGTTCAGAATCAGTGTTCTGTGATGTCCATAAAAGATACACTTAACACTAGAGAAAGTATTTTAAGTTCCAAATGGTATCCTAAAAAATGTGGCTAGTAATATGCTTTATACTTAATTTCCTAGTTATCTATTAAAGCATCCTACAAATACCTAAAGTTACCAGAATCATAATTTCAATCTGAAGTTATCAATCACAAATGTCAATATGAGAATCTTTAGGTGTTTTGTTATTATTTACCCACATATGGGTGTGTGTGAGAAGGGGCTTTCCCCACAACACTGTCAAGCAGTGCTCCAGACATCAGCTGAGTGCCTGCAATTCAACTCAGTTCTAACACTATTCAACATGAGATGTGATCAGACCCCACAGGTCCATGATTCAGCCTCACAAGGCTGCCCCTGACACCCTTTACCCGCCAGTCACAATCCCAGGTCATCACAGGTGCTTCTGACCAACCGGCTCTAAAGATCGGAAGTTACAAAACTCTCTCCCCGTTCAGGATGCCAGGTTGTTACCTGTAGTTCTGAACTCTGGAAACCCATTTACTCACCAAACTACTGGTTTGTTATGAAAGTTTCTTTACAGTGTTGTTTCTGTACAGCAAAGTGAATAAGCTGTATGTGTACATATATCCCCTCTTTTGAGGATTTTGCTCCCATTTAGATCACCACAGAGCATGAAGTAGAGTTCTCTGTGCTACACAGCGGGATCTAATTAGTTATCTATTTTATGCATATGTCAGTCAAAATCTCCCACTTCATCCCTCTTTGCCCCAGTACAGTTCAGTTCAGTTCATTTCAGTCGCTCAGTCGTGTCCAACTCTGGGATCCCATGGACTGCAGCACACCAGGCTTCTCTATACATCACCAACTCCCAGACCTTACTCAAACTCACATCCATCGAGTTGGTGATGCCATCCAACCATCTCATCCTCTGTCCTCAACTTCTCCTCCCGCTTTCAATATTTCCCAGCATCAGGGTCTTTCTAATGAGTCAGTTTTTCTCATCAGGTGGCCAAAGTATTGGAGTTCCAGCTTCAGCATTAGTCCTTCCAGTGAATATTCAGGACTGCTTTTCTTTAGGATGGACTGGTTGTATCTTCTTGCAGTCTCTCAAGAGTCTTCACCAACACCACAGTTCAAAAGCATTAATTCTTCAGTGCTCAGCTTTCTTTTCAGTGCAACTCTCACATCCATACATGACTACTGGAAAAACCATATCCTTAACTAGACGGACCTTTGTTGGCAACATAATGTCTCTGCTTTTTAATATGCTGTCTAGGCTGGTCGTAGCTTTTCTTCCAAGGAGCAAGCATCTTTTAATTTCTTGGCTGCAGGCCCATGAAAGGCCAACTGCAGGCCCCAAATCACTGCTGCAGTGATTTTGAAGCCCAAGGAAATAAAGTCTTTCACTCTTTCCATTGTTTCCCCATCTATCTGCCATGAAGTGATGGGACCGGATGCCATGATCCTAGTTTTCTGAATGTTGAGCTTTAAGCCAACTCTCCTCTTTCACTCTCTTTACTTCTCTTCACTCTCCTCTTTCATTTTCAGCAAGAGGTTCTTTAGTTCTTTTTCACTTTATGCCATAAGGGTGGTGTCATCTGCCTATCTGAAGTTATTGATATTTCTCCTGGCAATCTTGATTCCAGCCTGTGCTTCATCCAGTCTGGCATTTCACATGATGTACTCTGCATAATAGTTAAATAAGCAGGGTGACAATATACAGCCTTCCCGAATTGAAACCAGTCTGTTGTTCCATGTCCAGTTCTAACTGCTGCTTCCTGACTTGCATATAGGTTTCTCAGTGGGCAGGTCAGATGGTCTGGTATTCCTATCTCTTTCAGAATTGTCCACCATTTGTTGTGATCCACACAGTCAAAGTCTTTGGCTTAATCAATAAAGCAGTAGATGTTTTTCGGGAACTCTTTTGCTTTCTTGATGATCCAACAGATGTTGGCAATTTGATCTCGGGTTCCTCTGACTTTTCTAAATCCAGCTTCAACATCTGGAAGTTCATGGTTCATGTACTGTTGAAGCCTGACTTGGAGAATTTTGAGCATTACTTTGCTAGCCTGTGAGATGAGTGCAATTGTGCGGTAGTTTGAGCATTCTTTGGCATTGCCTTTCTTTGGGATTGGAATGAAAACTGATCTTTTCCAGTCCTGTGGCCGCTGCTGAGTTTTCCAAATTTTCTGGCATATTGAGTGCAGCACTTTCACAGTATCTTCTTTTAGGACTTGAAATAGCTCAGCTGGAATTTCATCACCTCCCCTAGCTTTGTTTGCATTGATGCTCCCTAAGGCCCACTTGACTTTCCATTCCAGGATGTCTAGCTCTAGGTGAATGATCACACCATCATGGTTATTTGGGTCATGGAGATCTTTTCTGTATAGCTCTGTGTATTCTTGCCACCTCTTCTTAATATCTTCTGCTTTTGTTAGGTCCATAACATTTCTGTCCTTAATTGTGCCCATCTTTGCATGAAATATTCCCTTGGTATCTCTAATTTTCTTAAAGAGGTCTCTGGTCTTTCCCATTCTATTGTTTTCCTATTTCTTTGCACTGATTACTGAGGAAAGCTTTCTTATCTCTCCTAGATATTCTTTGGAACTCTGCATTCAAATGGGTATATCTTTTCTTGTCTCCTTTGCCTTTTGCTTTTCTTATTTTCTCAGCTATTTGTCAGCCCTCATCAGACAACTGTTTTGCCTTTTTGCATTTCTTTTTCTTGGGCATGGTCTTAATTACTGCCTCCTGTACAATGTCATGAACCTCTGTCCATAGTTCTTCAGGTACTCTGTCTATCAGCTCTAATCCCTTGAATTTGTCGCTTCAACTGTATAATTGTAAAGAATTTGCTTTAGCTCATACCTGAAAGGTTTAGTGATTTTCCCTACTTTCTTCAATTTAAATCTGAATTTGGCAATGAGGAGTTCATGGTCTGAGCCATAGTCAGCTCCTGATCTTGTTTTTGCTGACTGTATAGTGCTTCTCTTTGACTGCAAAGAATATAATCAATCTAAATTCGGTATTGACCATCTGGTGATGTCTATGTGTAAAGTCTTCTCTTGTGTTGTTGGAAGAGGGTGTTTGCTATGACCAGTGCATTCTCTTGGGAAAACTGTTTGTTCCACTGACCACCAAACTTGCTAGCTATATGGGCTTTTAAAAATATTTTCCTTTCCAAGCCCCAATTTGTTCACAGGCAAACTAAAGTTAATGTTATTTCCTCTTAGGGCATCACAAGTACAAAACTAGATGATATATTAAAAATACTGATTTAGGGAAGCCCATAGAAGGCACTCAACATATGTTAATTATATTATATTTTGAAACTATTGCATATATTATTCCATCACATGAGTTGAAATTGAAAGTGTTAGTCATTCAGCCATGTCCAACTCTCCCATCCCAGGGACTGTAGCCCACCAGGCTCCTCTGTCCATGGAAGTGCGTGCCTGCTAGCATTATTCACTAATAACATATACAGATAATGGAATTAACAGTTACAATTCATTAGGCTAATGGGCTAATTTTTTCATGCTACTATATTCTGTATATTTCAATTAATTGACCTCTAGCTAACTGATTTACTGGATTAACTGACACATCATTGCCCCTGTAGAGTATACCAGCTTAACCACGGTAAACCAAAAGCTCATAGTTAACACTCTCAAGTGCTTTTGTATTTTCAGACAATTAAATTTGTGTGCCTATCAGGCATCTTTAGTTTTTCTTTCTATATCTATTTATACAAATTGCATTGTTGTTATATTACATAATAATTAAATCTTCAATAAACTTTAGAAATTAAATCAATGAAATATAACTTAAAAAAGATTGCTCTTGTAAAATTGAAATGAATAGCTTTGAGAATTCTGAATAAATATAGTTGCCAAAAAATTATGCTGCCAAATTTGATGTAAGACAACCAAAAACTATTGGGGGATAAAAAACACAAAGTTTTAAAAGAATTATATATTTAAATTGCTTCTCAAATATCCTCAATTCTTTTCATCTTCAATAAATAAATACCTGGAATTTTTTTACACAATGTATCATGCATGTGGTTTATGTAAAAGAGAAATCATAAAGTTTTTTTTTTACTTGCACTCAAATAAAGAGACTTGGACTTAATAAAAATTAATGTTCATTTATATGCTTTTATTTTAAACTAAATAATTTATGCATATATTGCATTTTATGAATCCCTGTGCAACCAACTTTTCCAAATACATAACAAACTCCCAGCTTTGATTATGTGTGATAAGAGAGTTCCCCCCAAACTGTCAATGTAATAATCTGGCAATAATACATAAGACCTCCCAGCCTCAGTTAGAGGATATGTTGATCCTCATAATTGCATACGTTAGAGTTTGACCAAATTTTTGTACAATGTAGTGAAAATTCCATAAACTTTAAACTTCTATAGTCTTGACTATAACCCTTAAAGCTTTTAAAGGTTAAAAACACTTCATGTTTCTTCCATTGTAAGATGCTGTTTGCAATAATCTAAAGCATTTTTATGAAACTTAAAAGACATAGCTTATGAAATTGATAGTGGCACCATATAATAATGTCTTGAGTAAATTTTGCTTTATTCATATTGAACTGTGTGTTTATGTTCTTGAGTATGTTTTTCACAGTTTTCTTCATTGCCATATTCTTAATTAATAATTTACTGTTTTATGTTTTTTAATGCAAAATATAAAGTTCCAAGCCAAAACTGAAATACCATATGTGCACAGAAAGACTGTCTTCCTTTTTCTCTTTTAGAAAATATATACTATTACATATGCTATATTAAATGTCAAATGGCAACTTTCCATGTCTGTTTATAGGAAATATTTTTAAACTATCACTTCGAACAAACCTCACAAAAACTGCATACATATTTTAGAGTAAAATAGAAACCTTTGCTTTACTTATGGCATCTTGACAATTTGTTGGTTCAAATTTCTGCAGCATATTTTTTGTTTGTCTAATATTGAGGTGTTCCTTTAGCAACATTGCTAGAAAGAAAAAATCTGTGATATTTTTTCTTTTTTCTTTTTGGAGATTATCAGCAAGAGGTAGTCACAGCTCAATTATTTGTTATCTGTTTGAGCTTGGTTTGGGGAGGAGGATTATTAGGAAGAGAAAACAGAGCTTTTACCTATGGAGTAAGAAAACGCCACCACATACAAGTCTAAAAGTTTTTTATTTAAACCAAGTAATTAGATTTTGGAATGTATCCAGTGAACTTCTATTAAACAACCTAACCCATGAAACTCAATGGCACTTCCAAAAAGGATATGTAAAAGTAATAAAAATGGAACAGAAAATATCCAAAGAATTCTCCTATGACATATGTGCTCTAGGACATAGAAACAGGTTTCATGAATTTTTCACAGCCTAATACCATCTTATCAAGTTGACAATCGAATTATATACTTATGAAAGCAGTAAAGCAAAGTAGTCTTATGCTTTCATAAATAAGCCATGCCTCTCTCAAATGGAATGGACTTTATCTACAACAACATTTTATACCACTGTCAAGTAGAACACACATTCTCATGAAATTATGCTTTTATCTTTTCTAATGGTATTTTTGCAAATTATAAAAACAAAATCAGTCATTATTTCTTGTTATTAGATTAGATGACAAGAAATACTGGAAATTTTAAATAAGAAGCTAAGAAGCAGTGTGTTTTGTTTTGTTTTTTTTTTGGTAGATGTTAAAGAAAAAATTTTGATAGACATTTCAGATAGTCCAGTTTAAAGGTTATATCATCTCTAAGAAGTAAAATAGTAAATACCTCAATATTCCTGTCATGAATTAAAATGAGAGGTATCATTTAAAATCTTCTTTAAACTCAGTTCAACACTGGAAATATCTTACGCTTTGCTCATATTCACGTTTTTCCCTTTTTTTGTATCTTTTCACCTTTACTTTTTTTTTCTTAAGAAGGGAATACAATAGTCAAATGATTGTATGTCTATTTAACCACTCCCTCTCTTCTAAATATCTAATATTGCACAGTTCTATACTGTCAATGAAAAGCAGCACTGGCAATGATGAAAACTCTCCAACAAAACAAAACCATGTTTATTGTTACAGTCCAGTAGTCACTGTCATGATGGAAAATAACTGCCACCTGCTTATTTAAGAGGATGTACAAGGGTACTCAAAAGAAAATACCTCCTAATCAAGAACGATAGCTCTTCAAATACCCCCTGCTTATGGACAATGTTCTGTTAGGGATTACAGACAATGTCTGAATATTTTTCCACCAGACACATAAAGGTCCCTGAAGATGCCCTGCTATTTTCCTATGTATCTCTCAGAAACAGGGAAGATGTGTCAGAGCCAGCAATATATGGAGTGGCAGAGTGAAATGGTACCTTATCTTACACTTTCACAGATGTTTAGAAAAAGAATGAGGAGTGAGAGGAATAGGGATGATATATATCATATTATAGAGCCGTGGAATGTGCATTTACACTCTGAAGTGCCAAAAGAAAAAGAAAAAAAAAAAAATCAAGTAGAATAAGAAAGAAAAACCAGTGTAAAAGCATCACACATGGCTATTGTAAATATTTCTTAGAAAACTGTTTTTTTTTTTTTTTTTTTTTAAAAAGACAATGAGAGCCTGCCACAGAGCACCAAAACAAAGATAATTTTGGACTCTATATATGCATATATATCAGCAAGATAAACTTCTGAGAGTTTTGTATGAGCTAAATGAATAGAGAAAAATGATCATGACCCCCCATAGCAGATTACTCTGCCTATCATTTCTGACTGATCTCCAACTGAGACAGGTTCATAAGATTATGAAGCTTCTCTCTGGAAATCTTTCTCAGCTGGATACCTTCTTCCTTAAAAGTAGCTGAGTGTTTCAGTGTCTCATCGCTGGAGTTGAACCTTAAGGCCACTACATGTCCAATGACTTGTCAATACTGAGAACCAAGGTATCTTCAATATGAAACAGGACACCTTCTCCCATAATAAAACTGAAATCTCTGGCCTTTGTCATCCATGACCTGCAAGGGCTAGAGGGCAGGAAATTTAAGGGCTAATTCTGAGTCAAGACTATGGACCTCATCTGGAAGTAAGAGAGGATCTTCTCCAGGACTGCTACTTTTTCATCAAAATTGGACAGGCCAATCGAAAGCATTCATACACAACAGTTCCATTTGTTCTGATATTGTTCAGATTTATTTTTTTTTACTACAAAGAGCACACCATTAGGTGTTAAAATACTTGTGTTTACTTAGTAGGTCTGGGATTCACTGCTTATGCACCCTTAGGATCTCAAGGGCAAATAATACTCCTAAAAAGAGAAGGTTGGCTTAGTGATATCAAATTCAGAATCTGGATTCTTGGTGAGAATTTTTAGAGGGCACTGAAGTCAAGGGACTCTTGATGAAAGTGAAAGAGGAGAGTGAAAAAGGTGGCTTAAAGCTCAACATTCAGAAAACTAAGATCATGGCATCTGGTCCCATCACTTCATGGTGAACAGATGGGGAAACAGTGGAAACAGTGGCAGACTTTATTTTTGGTGGGGCTACAAAATCACTGAAGATAGTGACTGCAGCCATGAAATTAAAAGAAATGTTATGACCAACCTAGACAGCATATTAAAAAGCAGAGACCTTACTTTGCCAACAAAGGTCCATCTAGTTAAGGCTGTGGTTTTTCCAGTAGTCATGTATGGATGTGAGAGCTGGACTATAAAGACAGTTTAGCATCAAATAATTGATGCTTTTGAACTGTGGTGTTGGAGAAGATTCTTGAGAGTCCCTAGGACTGCAAGGAGATCCAACCAGTCCATCCTAAAGGAATTCAGTCCTTAATATTCATTGGAAGGACTGATGTTGAAGCTGAAGCTCCAATACTTTGGCCACCTGATGCGAAGAACTGACTTATTTGAAAAGACCCTGATGCTGGGAAAGTTTGAGGGCAGGAGGAGAAGGTGATGACAGAGGATGAGGTGGTTAGATGGCATTACCTACTCGGTGGACATGAGTTTGAGTAAACTCCGGGAGTTGGTGATGGACAGGGTCACCTCATTTGCTGTAGTCCATGGGGTCACAAAGAGTCAGACATGACTGAGCAACTGAACTGAACTGAACTGAAGTCAAGGGAATATGGGGAAAACTCTTCTCTGTTGGTCTATATCCCCACTTTGTCTGAAGACTATGTTTTATTTTGTTTTGTTTTCAAACTTCTAATGAGTGGTGGTTACTATGTCCCTAAAGTGGTTACACCACTATTCTATATTTGCCTTTTTTGCAGAGTGGGTCTTGGGGAAATTTCTCTGTTAAAGATGACCAACAATCTGAAGAAGTTGTGCATGGGTACATGGGAGGAAACTTGAAGTGAGTGACATAAATCTGTTCTTCTCTTGTCATGGTCAGTGGTAATAATACCCTTGTTTTTTTCTGAATATACCTTCACTTCAAGTCATGGATTTGAAAAGTGAAAGTTGCTCAATTGTGTCTGACTCTTTGGTATACCATGATTTATACAGTCCATAGAATTCTCCAGGCCAGAATACTGAAGTGGGTAGCCTTTCCCTGCTCCAGGAGATCTTCCCAATCCAGGGATCAAACCCAGATTTCCCACATTGCAGGCGGAATCTTTACCAGTTGAGCCACCGGGGAAGCCCAAGAATACTGGAGTGAGTAGCCTTTCCCTTCTCCAGGGGATCTTCCCAACCCAAGGGCAAACTTGGCTCTCCTGCATTACAGGTGGATTCTTTACCAACTGAGCTATCATAGATTTGAAAAACCCTCACTCAAATGCATTGGCATCAGTTTCCTTGTGGATTCCCAAGGACTTGTCCATATTCAAAGTAGCAGAAAGAAGCAGTTACTGAGTAATCACCTTAATAAGAAAGGTGTGATGCACATATGAAATATCATTTTATTGGGATGTATTTTACATATCATAAAATTCACCCATTTCAAGGGAAAAATTCAATGATTTTTTTAAAGTAAATTTACCAAGATGTGCCTCGCCATAAATCAGTTCTAGAGCATTTTTATCAGCCAATATAATCCCTCAAGGACATTTAGTGTTAATCCCCATCTTGCCTCCTCACCAAGGCAACCACTAATCTATTTATTATCTCTACAGATTTTAGAAGTTAAATTTGGTACCGTGTTTAAATATGTGAACACTAGCAATCATTAAAGAGAGTAAAGGAGGGGAATAATATATTTCAGATGCTGTTTCAGAAGACTCTCCAGTAGCCTGGAGAAAGAGATTTAAGATGAGACCCTGGGCATCAGGAAACTGGTTATGGGAGTGTTGTAATATTCCAGCTGGGATGATGAGACAAAGAACTCATGGTCAAGGCTTGGCAGGACCAGTCCATGAATGTTTAGAATAGGCAGCTTTCTTTGTGATGTGAATTACCTTGAACAACCTGGACATGGAGAGGAGTTTCCAAAGAAGAGCTAGATCACAAGGATACCTTTGTCCCATTTGACTGATAGTCTATGAAACAGGTTGTAAGTGAAAAAAAAGAAAATAGACATTTTGTTTCTGCATATTTTCTAAGAACACCACATAAGAGAGGAAAGTGAAAGAGATGTCATTCAACTGTAATTTATAAATAGTTGCGCACAACAGAAAAAAGACTAGCAGACAAAAGTCTAAATGTGGGGTTAACTGGAAGAGAAAATTCAGATAAATTCAACTATCTTAAATAGTTCAGGGAGCAAAACAAGTTGACTCACTGTAAATATTACCTTTTCTCCTGAATTGAGGTCACTAAAAAAAGCACACCCATCCACAATTATTTCTGCCACAACGTGCCCAGGGATTAATATTTGCTCATTTCTTTGTATATTAAAACCTACTTTCTCAAATACTTCTGTTAAAGGGTTAATATGTTATTGAGATAGGCTAGTGTAAATCCATGATCACCTCTTGGCCAGTAGCAAATTAATCAAAGATCAACAGGAAAAGACAGCAATGAAAAAATGAAAAACAGGCTAACAGGTTTGGATGGGTTGGTCCTGAGCACAACACTACAAATAATCCTGAACTGAGCCCAGAAGAGACTCCAGAAGGAGACGTTCTCAGTCATGACATGTACAGGTGTACTACATATTGACATTCCTCCTTCTTGCCTGTGCCATTTCTTTCAAAGATAAGCTTATACTTCTATATACTCTAAATGAACTCTAAAAGTGAAAACTATCTTGGACAAAGCAAAATGTAGCCTGCCATTTCTGTAAACAGCAAATATTGCCTGCAATCAAGCCATCAGTCAGTGTAGCTGCCCATGATGTTATGCCATGAGAAGAATTCTGATGGAGAAATAAACAAGATTCCAGACATAGACAATTAAGATATATACCAGAGGAATAATTTCAGTGACCCCAGACTCTTGCATCTTCCCATGCATAGAAAAAAAAAAAAAAGCATGTTTTTTTAAATTAAATTTTTGTTGGAGTATAGTTGTTTTACAATGTTGTGCTAGAATCAGCTATACATACTCATATATCCCCTTTTTCAGATTTCCTTCTCATTCACATTACCACAGAGTACTGAGTAGAACTCCTTGTTCTATTTAGTAGGTTCTCACTGGTTACCTATTTTGTACATATTGTGGTTTATATACATATGTCAATGCCAATCTCCCACCCACCCCTTCTTGGTATCTATATGTTTGTTCTCTACTTCTACATCTGTTTCTGCTCTGCAAGTAAATTGATCTGCATTGTCTTTTTAGATTGCACATATAAGTGATATTATACAGCATTTGTTTTTCTCTTTCTGACTTACTTTACTCTGACAGTCTCTAAGTCCATCCACATCTCTGCAAATGGCACAATTCCATTCCTTTTTATGGCTGAGCAATATTCCATTGTATGTAGGTACCATATCGTCTTTATCCATTCATCTGTTGGTGGACATTTAGGTTGCTTTCCTGTTCTGGCTGTTGTAAGTAGTGCTGCATTGAACACTGGGGTGCGTGTGTCTTTTTGAATTATGGTTTTATCCAGCTGTATGCCCAAGATTGGAATTGCTGGGTCATATGGTAGTTCTGCTTTTAGGAAAAGCACATCTTTTCATGCTCAACTACATTTTTTTTTTCAACAGAAACTCCTATGTATTCTAGCTTTTTGGAATCATTCCTCAGTTTCATCATGGACTCTAGTCCCCTGTATTGTCCCTGAATAAAACATAAGTCTCAACTTTTAGGTTGTGCATTTTTTCAACACTCTCCTACAATTATTTTTTATTTGTCCTGGTGATTCCTTATTGTTTTCCAGTATTTTCCTTTCCAAATCAGTTTATTGATTTATAGACACTTATAAATCTATTGTGCATAAAGGCCCTGTGAAAACCACAAAGAAATGTTAAATGATTATGAGCAGGAGACACAGAGGAAAACCAAGTCACTGTCATCTGTATTAATAAAGCCTGATTTTATTCACAATACAAATGTTTTAAAATGTATTATTTCCTAGCTTTTCTGCTAGTGTCCACATAGCATAAATTTTGTCCAAATATATATAACTGGGAGTAACTGATTATTTAAGAAAAAAAAAATCAAAGCCAGAACTAAACCATCGAGCACACTGTTATACTTTCTGCCATTCTGGTTCTTCTTGCCCAAAATATGGCAGTGCTGCTGGAAGTGGAGCAGCTATCTTGTAACCTTGAGATATTATGTACAAGCTAACAAAGATTAATTGGAAAAGAAGAGTAAGGTCACTGATGGAATTCTGCTTCGCTTTTCTAGTCTCATTAAGTGAGGCAAACAAAACTTCATAGTAGAAAGCAATTACCAGTTGATACAGGATACTCATGCCAATATCTAGATAAGAAGTATTGAGAAGAAGATATTTTAAGGTTATAACTAAACATTCACATTCTTGAGAACTGCTGATCTTTGTGGGGTGGGGGTGGGATTCCAGAGACAAATGATTATTTTTTTACTAGTTAAATTCTCTAATCATTATGCAGTCACTGTCTTGCAGGTCACTGACTTGATTTCAGTGAACATTTCTCAAAGGAGATAAAACTTGAGCAGTGACATGAAGACTTAGGAGTTCCCCAAGCAGTCTTAGAGAGGTATAAAAGGGGAACTAGGCAGAGAGATCAATCTATGAAAAGATACAAAGGCTGATAGAAAGGATGGAAGGAGGTGGATGCAAGTATTTCAGTGCAGCTGAAAGGGAAGAGGGGCTGAGTTGAGGAGTGAGGGCAGATGTCAAAGGATAGCGTAGGCCACACTGAAGTGTTTGAACTTCATCCTATGGTGAGGGTTTACAGACTGACATACAGCAAGAGAATCCCTATTCAGTTTGGCAACTATAAAGTTTTAGGTTTTAAATTTGAGTGTGTTTAGACAGAATGCATTCTTTGCCACAGGCTCCACAACACCCTTTAATGATAGTTTCCACTTCACATATTTACACTAGATACCTAACCCCTCACATGCTAGCAAAGTAATCATCTCACATGCTAGCAAAGTAATGCTTAAAATTCTTCAAACCAGGCTTCAACAGTATATGAACCATTCAAGCTGGATTTAGAAAAGGCAGAGGAACCAGAGATCAAATTGCCAGCATCTGTTGGATCATTGAAAAAGCAAGAGAGTTCCAGAAAAAACATCTACTTCTGCTTTATTGACTATGACAAAGCCTTTGACTGTGTGGATCACAACTGTGGAAAATTCTTAAAGAAATGGGAATACCAGACCACCTGACCTGCCTCTTGAGAAATCTGTATGCAGGTCAGGAAGCAACAATTAGAACTATACATGGAACAACAGACCGGTTCCAAATCGGGAAAGGAGTACATCAAGGTGGTATATTGTCACCCTGCTTATTTAACTTATATGCAGAGTACATCATGTGAAATGCCAGACTTGATGAAGCACAAGCTGGGATCAGGGTTGCCGGGAGAAATATCAATAACCTCAGATACACAGATGACACTACCCTTATGGCAGAAAGCGAAGAACTAAAGAGTCTCTTGATGAAAGAGGAAAGTGAAAAAGTTGGCTTAAAACTCAACAGTCAGAAAACTAAGACTATGGCATCTGGTCCCATCATTTCATGGCAAAATAGATGGGGAAACAGGGCAAACTTTACTTTCTTGGGCTCCAAAATCCCTGCAGATGGTGATTGCAGCCATGAAATTAAAAGATGCTTGCTCCTTGGAAGAAAGTTATGACCAACCTAGATAGCATATGAAAAAGCAGAGACATTACTTTGCCAACAAAGGTACATCTGGTCAAGGGTATGGTTTTTCCAGTGGTCAAGTATGGATGTGAGAGTTGGACTGTGAAGAAAGTTGAGCCCCGAAGAATTGATGCTTTTGAACTGTGGTGTTGGAGAAGACTCTTGAGAGTCCCTTGGACTGCAAGGAGATCCAACCAGTCAATCCCAAAGGAAATCAGTCCTGGGTGTTCATTGGAAGGACTGATGCTGAAGCTGAAACTCCAATATTTGGCCACCTCATGCAAAGAACTGACTCGTTGGAGAAGACCCTGATGCTGGGAAAGATTGAAGGCTGGAGGACAAGGGCAGGACAGAAGATGAGACGGTTGGATGGCATCACCAACTCGATGGACATGAGTTTATGTAAGGTCAGGGAGTTGGTGATGGACAGGGAGGCCTGGCATGCTGCAGTTTGTGGGGTTGCAAAGAGTCGGACATGACTGAGTGACTGAACTGACTAAACTGAACCTAGCCCCTGAAAATATTTGTGTTTGTGACCTGTTAGAGGCAAATTAAGCCAAGTTCTGAAGTCCCCAAGGAAGACAGGAAGTCTTGAAGATGCTAAAGGAGATTACAGTGAGGAGTACAGGTGTGCAGAAATAAGTGCAAGGCAGAGTCTTCAAATAAGCAAGGCGTGATATCACAGACAGGAAAAAACGTCATAGATGCCAGGAGGAGATGAAAGAAGTTAAAATTATCTAATAAACTCTGGCAAAGATAGGAGAAGATAAGAAATGGTCCCATTCAACAGTGTGGAAAGGAAAGCAGAATAGCCAGAGAAAAGACTTATTTTCAGTAAGTATTTAATAAATTGAATTTTATAGACAGGGTTGTCATACTTAAGAGTTGCAACTCTCTAATTTCTTAAAAAATCTTTAAAATATTAGGCTGCCAGTCAAAATACTAAATACTTGATTTGTATTTCAATCAACAATAAACATTTAGTAAGTATTTATTAATACCAACTACAGACATAAATACATAGTGATGGACAGGGAGGCCTGGCATGCTGCAGTCCATGGGGTTGCAAAGAGTTGAACACGACTGATCGACTGAACTGAACTGAACTGAACTGAACAGACATAAATTTCTAAAGTTTGGGGGAGATATAATATTGAATTATAGCATCTTAATACTAAGGCATGAAAACGACTCTATAGTTGCTCGTTATAATTGATAGAAATAAGGTGGCTAGGAAGAGGGAAATTAGGTATGAAAGAATAACAGAAAAATGGTCAGTTTATAAGGTAATATTAATAAATTATCAAGTTATGCCAATATGTATTATTTAACCCATATAGTTTCAGCATTTTAAATAAATAATATAATATATAAAATGCACAAACAGAAATACATGATATATTCTGAGAGCATTTTTACCAGGGTACTAATGACCTGCTTGAGTTAGCACCTTGGGCTTTGCCTCCAGGCTTAAAATACAGTCAATTATTACCTGCTCAAATCTATCCCAGAATGTTTTAACTAGTCTAAATACACTGTAATTGAGGTAAAGATTATAGTTTCATTTTCATTCTCAGCTTCTAAAATCACAGCTATTATTCATAATTCAATTGTAGTGTTGAGTATGCTATAATGTACTTCTACATGAAAATCATGTACTTGTGACAGTGTTTAAGTTTCTTGACTCATAAAATTAGAAATATTTGAGTCTGAAATAGATTTTAACACTTTCTTATATATACTTAAACAGCACATTATCATTTTTTCCCATTTTTTCTGTATATAGTTATATTTTAGAATATAGTTTTTTTGAGATAATTTTAAACACCAATGGCAAATAAACCACATATAGCTGAAATTTTTAAAGCCAGTGTCAAACTAAAATGGAGCCATACCACCACACAGAGCAAATTTCATTTGTTCAAGTAACAATTGTTCACTTTCTCATTTGGACTAGTTTTCCCTCTCTCTTCACTCAAGTAAAGCAACTTGTATTTTGTTAATTATTCACAAATTTGTGGGGGAGGGAATGATATTTAAAGATTTAAATAGTGCTGTCTCTGCATTCCTTGTTCATCCAAACTAAAAATAGATAATGTTTGTATAAGCAGTGTCTTGTTGAATAGCTGAGAGATTACCATGATTTAAGATTTAGAATTACTTGTATTACTATGATTAAAGTTAACTCATCCAATATCATGTCAGGGATTTGAATGGTACAATTCATATCAGTGATAATAATAATACTTAATAATAATGTCAGACAAGTAGTAATTTAATTAAGCACATGAAATGTACCAAGTACTGTATTAAATATTTTTTCTTGAATTATCTCATTTACTCTTCAATAAAAAAATAATCTTCAATATACAGCTATTATCTCTGTTTTAAAGCAAATAATAGCAAGTGTTTACTGATCTCTAATTATATGTTCAATAGGCAATACTCCAATGAAATTGTTACCATTTTCTGGAGGAGAAAACCTAAATTTAGAGTGAGGAAATTTGATTTGCCTAAATTCCCATATGTAGTGAGGTTTGATCCATGACTCATCTGTAATTTAAGAACTCCTGTTCTTCACCAGGGTATTATAGTTATCAAATGCATGAGTCCCTGTAAGTGAGTCTAAAGGCTTTAACTACAGAATCTCATCAAATTAGCAAAACTACTCCTGTTTTTTATGTTTATCAGTAATGAATCTGAGAAATGAGATTTAGCTGTGTGCCCAAGAAAAACATAAGGTAGATTTAGAATAAATAGGGCATTTTGTCTGCCATACTTTAATTTAAAATCTTGACTTTTCTATGTGAAAGAGGGAGCTGTTGGATTAAAACATGGAATTTTCTATTTTACAACCATGACTGCAGAGATATTTCAGAATATGTGTATTGTGTGCTCTACACAGGGTGAGACCAGAGAAGGGCAAGCTGAAGAAAGGCTGGCAAGTGATAGGGTTCGTGAAGCCAACATTGTTTAGGGGGAACAATTTCCATGAGAAAAGATTAGAACAGAAGCTAATATAGTGGCTGTAGGACTTAAGAGAAAACGTAGATAAATCTGATAGATAATGAGGGGGAGTAGAATCCAAAGGATTTCTTTCATATTAAATATAAACGATTCGGGGGGGGAAAGGTAAGGATATTTCTTAGGTTTTTAAGTTTAAGGCACAACATTTGTGGTAGGTAGAATGTAGAAGAGATTTCTCTACATGCACAAAACAGTTTCACATAGGAGTCCTTTGTCAACTAGGCAGATATATTGGTTATGCTGCATATGGGCTTGCTTGCCTTGCTATGAAACTGAGAAAAATCAAATGAGTTGCAAATTAATCTAGCTTATTTTGTTTAATCATGTATTCAGCAAATACATTTGGATTATGAACTTGTATGCTAAACACTGAGCTAGAAACTAGAGAAATCAATGTGAAGGATACAAGGCCTGGGTTCAGGATGTTTAAGTCCAGGGGAAGACAATCGTGACTCAACTTAATTAGTGCTAAACGAAAGCAAATGTGGGATGTTATGGCAACTAAATTCATGCAAACCCAGAAGTGTAGCAGAGAGAGTAAGAAAAAAAAAAAAGCTTCATAATAGTTTGAAGGAAGAATAAGAGTTAGGTCAACAGAACAAGAAGATATATTCAGACTGAAGGAAGAATATGTCAATAGGCTCAGAAAGAAAACAGAGATAAGATAGTTGGAAGGTAAGTATGGCCTGAGTAAAGAACTGAAGAAAGGCTGCAAGCGATAGCGTCCGTGAGGTCAAAGTGGCTAGGATATGAGAGTCTTACATACCAAAGCCTTTTGAAGATTTCAGCGTGAAAGTTAAAAAGCCACTTAAGGATTCTTAGCAGAGAAATGGCGTGGTCACATTTACACATTATGAAAGTCATTCTTACATCAGCAGAGTGGATAAAAACAAGATCAGAGGCATGAGAACCCATCGTGGGGCTTTTAGAGGAGTCTAGCAGAGAGATGACAGTGCCTGAAATAAAGTTACTGCAGTGAGGATGAAGAGGAGGAGGGGAATTCAAGAAATGTTAAGGCAGCAAAATGGATAGATTTTGTCTCCAAGGAGATTAAAGGTTGAATGAAAGGGAAGAATGAGGACAATTCTCAGTGTTTCGATTTAAGTAACTAGGTATCTGATGGTGCTATTCAAAAAAGATAGGGGAAAATGGAAAGATGAGCACAGGTTTGGGGAGGGAGGAAGAAAATAAACTTAGTTTTGAACATACAAGTATCTCTGAAGCATTCAAGTAGTGATATCCAGGAAGAAGCCGGGTATAATTTTTTAAGTGTAGTATAACGTCTCATATATTATCTATTCTTATACCTATTTCGTTCAGTGCTTTAATGAAATTAAGAGTGCCAATTTAATTTCTTCTTGACTTAACTGGTAGAATTCTACAAGTGACAAGAAAGAGTAGTAAGAGAGAACACAAGATTAAGAATGAATACATTGCTGTATCTAATTTTTGTTCAGTAGGATCGTCTTCATTTTTAGAACCTCATTATGAATTGGAAAAAGTGACAACTTACCTTTTTATACCTTAAACCTCCTTTGAAAGAAAAATAACTCGAGAAAAAAATCTAAACTAGAAATAAAATGATACCTAACAAGACCCCACAAGGTACTGCTTAATAGTTTCTGCATTTGCCTATACATTCACCATTATAAACTTTTATAAACTGAGCCCAACCCTTTTCCCTTTCCTGAAAGAAAAATGAAATAATGAATATAAAAAAAGAATGGTTATCAAATCACAATGAATATTACATAATACAAGTTACAAAACTATAGTGTAATTATGCAAAATTATGATCTTCCTGAGATAAGATGCGTTTGTGTTCAACCAAAGAAATAGCATAATTGCAAAGCGGTGTCTGAATCAAGCAGATTAAACAATGGGCATTCTTAAAAAAAGAAATCTTTTTAGAAAACATAGCTTTTTGAGAAGTTTTGCAGAAGTTAGTAGTAGTCTACATGGCTTTGTGCACTTATTTAAAAAATCTAAGTTAAGCAGGATTGACTAAGGAAATTAGAAATGGAGCTCACTGAAATAGACTCTAGAGGAGAGTCTGTCAGTAGGCTCTAGATATATGGACTGGTAGGATTACCAGACATATTAAGCAGCTTAAATATTTCTTTGTATTTGATATCATTAATTCAATGTCTCAGAGTCACTGTTGGCCAGACTTGATGTATGTTCCAAGATTCCCAACCTAATGCCAACCGCTTGGGTAAAAACTCTCATACGAGCTTTCCTTTCAAGCACACTGGAAACTTCTGGCCACCATAAAGCATTATACTATAGAAGAATTTTTTTTTTTTCCCCAAAAGAACAAGAAACTTTCAGTAATATACCTTAGAGCATTGCTTTCTTTGCACTTTGGTGCAAAGGGCTGTAGATGTGCTATCAGAAGTTTCAATCTGTTTCTTTGTTCCTTTATGAACATTATGAAATTTATGTTCCTTTATGAAGTTATGACTATTTCAGTTCACAATTTGAGATCATATAATCTCTAAGCAATCTCTTACGTTAGTGCTTTAATCAGAAAATGTCTCTGCTGAACAAAGTTTTGTTATTAATATGCAAATGAACGCTGTAAGGCAGATGACACTTTTCCCCAAACCACATTCAATTAACATACCAATAACTTTAGGTGCTCCTAGTGTAATCAGAATTAGTGTTTCACATGACAGATTTTTTAATACTTCTTAGGTTGTGAGAAGAAAGTATCTGAAGCTATCATTTATTATCACGATGCAAACGCAGGTTGAGAGAATGGGAAATGATGACCAAAGATGACGTAAGGATAGCAATGTTGTAAATGCTCTGATTCAGGTTTCTGCATGTATTGCTGAGCCAGAGAGCCACATGGTTACCTCAAAGAAGGGATTTAGCACTAAAATTGTCAATTGTACCCATCTGTAACAATAGAATTATATAATCAAGTTCTCTTCTACCCTACATGTGAAATTGAAATAAAAAAATACAGGATTGATAAACTTCTCCAATTTTTGCCACCCAAAGCAAGTTCATATGGCTGAAGTATTTTAAGAGATTAAAGTTCAGAATTAAGAATTAACCTGAAAACATTGTCTGTAGACTCTCCATAAGTGGAAAGGAAGTCCTTCAGCTGCTAAATATCTCACTGATCAATGTTTCTGATTAAAGTGTTGTCTGCCTGCTGTTTAAACCAACACAAAATGGAACACTGAAGTATCTTGTTTTCTCTGTGTTGGGAAATAACTTTGTGAAATTTATTTGTCAGTCACTCACTTGTCACCTATTACATTATATTCTCTAATATAGATTCTGGGACTGCAGTGTGGGAAAAAAATGTCTTTTAGTACTCAAATGTAGCTATTTTTTATTTTGGGTATCATTTTAAAAAATATAATTTGTATTTCATAATAAAAACTGCTACTTCCATAGGTCTAAAAATATAGTTTGCTGGGGATTTTTTAAACAATTTCTTTTTTTTTTTCCATTTATTTTTATTAGTTGGGGGCTAATGACTTTACAATATTGTAGTGGTTTTTGTCATACATTGACATGAATCAGCCATGGACTTACATATGTTCCCCATCCCGTTACCCCCTCCCACCACCCTCTCCACCCGATCCCTCTGGGTCTTCCCAGTGCACCAGGCCCGAGCACTTGTCTCATGCATCCAACCTGGGCTGATGATCTGTTTCACCATAGATAATATACATGTTTTGATACTGTTCTCTCGAAACATCCCACCCTCGCCTTTTCCCAGAGTCCAAAAGTCTGTTCTGTACATCTGTGTCTCTTTTTCTGTTTTGCATATAGGGTTATCATTACCATCTTTCTAAATTCCATATATATGTATTAGTATACTGTATTGGTCTTTATCTTTCTGGATTACTTCACTCTGTATAATGGGCTCCAGTTTCATCTATCTCATTAGAACTGATTCAAGTGAATTCTTTTTAAAGGCAGAGTAATATTCCATGGTGTATATGTACCATAGCTTCCTTATCCATTCATCTGCTGATGGGCATCTAGGTTGCTTCCACGTCCTGGCTATTATAAACAGTGCTGCGATGAACATTGGGGTCCACGTGTCTCTTTCAGATCTGGTTTCCTTGGTGTGTATGTCCAGAAGGGATTGTTGGGTCATATGGCAGTTCTATTTCCAGAAGGGATTGCTGGATCATATGGCAGTTCTATTTCCAGTTTTTAAAGAAATCTCCACACTGTTCTCCATAGCGGCTGTACTAGTTTGCATTCCCACCAACACTGTGAGAAGGTTCCCTTTTCTCCACACCCTCTCCAGCATTTATTGCTTGTAGCCATCCTGACTGGTGTGTAATGGCACCTCATTGTGGTTTTGATTTGCATTTCTCTGATAATGAGTGATGTTGAGCATCTTTTCATGTGTTTGTTAGCCATCCAGATGTCTTCTTTGGAGAAGTGTCTGTTTAGTTCTTTGGCCCATTTTTTGATTGGGTCATTTATTTTTCTGGAATTGAGCTGCAGGAGTTGCTTGTATATTTTTGAGATTAATCCTTTGTCTGTTGCTTCGTTTGCTATTATTTTCTCCCAATCTGAGGGCTGTCTTTTCACCTTGCTTATAGTTTCTATAAAACACTGATGAAAGAAATCAAAGAGGACATAAACAGAAGGAGAAATATACCATGTTCATAGATAGGAAGAATCAATATTGTCAAAATGACTATACTACCCAAAGCAATCTATAGATTCAATGCAATCCCTATCAAGCTACCAACGGTATTTTTCACAGATCTACAACAAATAATTTCACAATTTGTATGGAAATACAAAAAACCTCGAATAGCCAAAGTAATCTTGAGAAAGAAGAATGGAACTGGAGGAATCAACCTGCCTGACTTCAGACTCTACTACAAAGCCACAGTCATCAAGAGAGTATGGTACTGGCACAAAGACAGAAATATAGATCAATGGAACAGAATAGAAAGCCCAGAGATAAATCCATGAACCTATGGACACCTTATCTTCAACAAAGGAGGCAAGGATATACAATGGAAAAAAGACAACCTATTTTACAAGTGGTGCTGGGAAAATTGGTCAACCACTTGTAAAAGAATGAAACTAGAACACTTTCTAACACCATACACAAAAATAAACTCAAAATGGATTAAAGATCTAAATGTAAGACCAGAAACTATAAAACTCCTAGAGGAGAACATAGGCAAAACACTCTCCGACATAAATCACGGCAGGATCCTCTACGACCCACCTCCCAGAATATTGGAAATAAAAGCAAAAATAAACAAATGGGACCTAATTAAACTTAAAAGCTTTTGCACAACAAAGGAAACTATAAACAATTTCTTTGACTTGTTCCATATGTTCTATCACACAAAGCTTTTGAGTGTTCAAACACACCAGTTTCTAATAAAATTGTAAAGATTTGAGTCAACTTGCTTGTCAGTGTATTTACCATTTTCTGAGAAGAGTTGACTTTGATGACAGTCTCCTGGGGAAAAGGCTGGCACCCCATTTCTCTGTTCTAGTATTCAATGTATATCTAAATCTTCTCAGAACATAAAAGTCATGCTACTGAACCTTTCTGGTATTCATAGTCAGCACTTATGGATGAGGGTAGCTTCTCTGTAGTCAAAAACAAAGATTTCACATTCATTTCTTACTTCAAACATTAATTTGGCAACAATCTCTTTCAGGCATAATGTAGAGATATTCCAAACAGAACATTGATTGCTGAATTAGGAGTAGTGCTCCCCACCATCAATGCACAAAAAATTTTAAAATATACAATTTTAGACATGTAATGCTTCAGCCTAATACTTCATGTATGCCTGTTGTGCTTTATTAGGGTATTGTTTTTGCCACTCATGACTGATATCCAATATGCTGTCATCCAACAGCAGGTCAGCAACATAACTTTCAACAGCTTCTGTTGGTATGCTGATATTTGCTATAAATTAATCTAAGAGAAGTATCACATTCCCTTAAAACATTACTCTGCACTTTTTATGTGCACATATTATTTTTCCCTCTAGCAAGAGTTTGAAGTGTTGACTTTTATATAAGAAGAGTTTAGTGAGGCAGGAGTTATCTTTTTCTCTTAACATTAAATAAGCAAAAATCATAAATTTCATCATCAATTTCTGTTTAATACAATAAATCAGTTAAGTGATTTATTCCATTCAGCCTGGTGCTCTGCACTTCCTTGGTGTCCTTCCATGAGATGATTCACTTTCTATCAAGAAAAATATTAACTTTACCTCTAGCATCAACTTAAGTCTTTGATATTTTTGTTAAATACTAATAAAAGTAAATTACAGATTTATAGCTTCTTTTCCCACACTTCAGCCTAAGGAACCAAATCATGCCCTACAGTCACTCAATCATGCCTGACTATTTGTGATTCCATGGACACAGCCCACCAGGCTTCTCTGTCAATGGGTTTTTTCAGGCAACAATACTGGAGTGAGTTGCCATTTGCTTCTCCAGGGATCTTCCTGACTCAGGGGTCAAGCCAGCATCTCCTGTGCCTCCTGCACTGTTGGCCAATTCTTTATCCTCTGATCCATTGGAGAAAGCTTCTAAATCACTGAACTGGACTTAAAACTGAATTTTTGCACACCATAATCTGCCTATTTGTTATCTGAAATCCTGATGCAAAATTATTCATATTTAGAATTCAGTCTTTTTAACTACTTTTATCTCTCTCTTGTTCATACATAATTTTGTATGCAGATCTGTCTTCCTAAGTAGACTGTTCACTCATAAGTATAAGAAGTTTATTTTATTATGTACTCAGCCCCCCACTTCACTTAAAAATGTATCATAGTTTTAAATATGTAACAAATGATTAATTTATACTTGTTGACATGTTAAAACTTACTAATTTTAATGAATTAGCTTTTGCACTCATGCCAGAGTGCTGGAATTATCTTCATTGCCTCTTTATTCCAGAAAAAACATTCTACCACCTTCAAAATTTTCTACTTATCTGAAGTCCATATAATATAATTTTTATACCTCTTCTATTTTTGTCACTTTCTTTCACACACTCCCCAATTTTCTCACAAATATTTAATCCCTTATTTACAGTTTACCTTTTTACCCAAACTCTTGATAACATCCTGGTACATAAATAATTCAAAGTCTTATCACAGAGATGCTGTATCATTTCAAAGCCAGTGATCTTTATTTCTGCAGCAGCAAGAATTCACCAATTTAAGCTGATTTTTGGACAATTCAGAAATTTTCTAAAACAAAGCTGACAATATCTTTCTTTGGTGTTTTTACCCATCCAGATGTTCAGTTGTTTCCGTTCTTCCAGTGGACTTGTACTTTTTTCCTCATCACGTTTTTTATCTCTATTCATCCCCTCTTAGTTTATAATCCTTTCAATTAATCCTATTTTGATCCACTGTTCCAAATATCTACTCCCCAGCCGACTGGATACTCTTAATTCCTTGTTTTCATTGTTTTTTGTTGGTCCCTATCTTGCTAGTTTAAATTCCCGGATAATTTTAAATATCTCTGTGTCAACTCCTCTTTCTGGAATACTATTGCTTATAAAAATAATGAAACTGAAATTCCTGCCATCCAGTCTTGTTGTCTGTAAATGTTTGGCATGGTCATGGAATGCTGAGAATCTGCTACAATAAATGTGTTGAAATGAAAATAGAAGTGAAATTATTAAATACTTCAAATGTGATAAAAAATTTTAATCTTTAGATAAGAGATATTACTTTAAATTACTAGAAAAATGCAGTGATATTGCTCAATCTGTTCTAGAGATTAGAAAGTGTTTATCATGATAATATAAAAAGCAAGTTATTACAATGTAAATGTATAGTCATATAATATTAGTGGTATACAGAACATGAAGATGATAAAGATTGACTTTATGTTGGGTAGAAGATAAATATTTTTATTTATTCTTTAGTTGTGGTTCCCAAACCTATTTATGATAATCGTCTGTGAGATTTTTAAGAACTACATAGCTCCATCCTTGAGGCTTTAATTCTCTAGGTCTGCAGTGAAGATGAGGAATCTCCATTTTTCATAAGCATCACTAATAATGTGATGTTTGCACAAGTCTGGGATTCATCACCTTATAGAAAGTGAAAGTCAGGTGACCTTTAATCCTTAATTTGTGAAGTTTTACTTCTTTTTCTTTCTCATAATCAGTCATTTTAGGAGAAATCTCTAAGCTAAGAGTGTTTTTCTATGTATTCTAGTAGAAGCCATTTCTTGTGGGTTGTAAAAGCAGTTTCCTGTGGGCCACATTTCCCCCATCAGAGATGTTTTATATTGTCTTACCGTCAGTCACTCTTTCAATAGCAATCACCTAACAATTTCACCTCTCCTGTCTAGTGCTTTTCATGGCATCTATGATTTACATGGCAGGAGCTGCATTCCAGAGCATGGCGTCAGATTTGAACTCTGTTTACAGGAGTAGGATCTATTTCAATACCTCATTAACAATTATTACTCTGAATGCTGTTGAGAAGTAGTTTGAATAGCCTGAGGTTCAGTGGCAATTCTCCCCACATGATCATCAGACAAACCCAGCATGTTGGATTTCTTTTGCCAAAGAGGGTGAATAAATAACCATCTCCAAGTTCAAGTGAATTTGGCTTATAATTCAAAGTATACTAAGCACTATTCTATCAATTATTAAATGAAATTAGTGATTTCAATGCATACAGCATCAATGATGATAAAATATAGTTTTTTTCCAGTCATTAAAATTTGACCTTATTATCACTTAAATAAAAACATGCCAGCAAATGCTAAAGCATACGCAGTTAATAAAAATTAATAAATATAATGAATAAAATTATTTCTAGAACTATCATCTTTTTACAAAAGGTTATTATCGTGTAGTTTTTGATATAGCATTCAACTTTTGTCATACAAGGGCTGTTTACTGGGCTTGGGGAGGGCTGGGGTGGCTGGTAATCTAACCACTCTGCCTGAGTAGAATATATCACTTTATCAAACCCATGGCCTTGTGAGCCACACTTAGAGCTAAAGAAATGTCAATCATTGTACCTTATCTCAAGAACTTTAGAGGACATCTAAGTATACGCTCCAGAGAAATTCTTATTAAAAACTTTGCATTTTTCTAAAGTGTCTGAGTGCCTCTCACCCTCAGTTGAGCTCACTTTCTCATATCGCATCCCAGTTTCTTTCTCTAACTCATTGCGATGCTGGACGGGAAGGTGGTTCATCTTTCACTCTGTCCGTTCTCCTGTGATAATCCGAGATGCCTTTGTTCTTTCTACTGTTTTGCCCTTCCACAGTCCTCATCCTGCAAGTATGAGGGCAAGACCTCAGTGAGCAAAGAGAGGAGAAAGACTGAGAAGTACATTAATAATTTTTTTTTTACCTTTCCACAAAAATATGCATAACAGAAGTAGTGCAATCAGTTAAAATCTTAAATTCAAAATGCTGGGCATTTTAGAAGAAGGAACATATTGAATACTCTTGATAAAATATAAAGTAAGTAAAAATAAAAGTAATAATATGGTTACCTATAGAATATAACATATTTTATACTGTAAGGTTTATATATGTTTCCCACTAAACTAAATTTGTGTATGTATATGTATATATACATATATCACATATAATATCTTATTTATATATAAGTAAATGGTATTATGTATAATTAAGTAACTAACTAATAACTAAGTAACTAGCTAAGTATATACTATATATATCGTATACAGTTAGTTTCTTCCCTGGAGGCTCAGATAGTAAAGCATCTGCCTGCAATGCAGGAGACCCAGGTTTGATCCCTGGGTTGGGAAGATCCCTGGAGAAGAGAATGGCAACCCACTCCAGTATTCTTGCCTGTAGAATTCCATGGACAGAGAAGCCTGGTGGGCTAAAATTCATGGGGTCACAAAGAGTTGGACACTACTGAGTGACTAATGCTCAGTTAGTTAATTCCCCTAAAGAAAACCCCAAAATAGACTGAATTTAAAAAGAAGACAGCTGTTGGTGACCTCAATAATAATGGAGCAACCATGTACCTGTCTTTTTTTTTTTTTTTTTTTCGTACCTGTCTTATTCCACCAAAATTTTTGAAATATTTACATGGACTTAGCTTCACGTGCTTGAGGTTGGCAACTAATAAATTACTGAAAATGAGAGAAAGAGATCTCAAATTCTGCTGGGCATCAACTTTATAGTCTACCTAAATGTTCAAAAGATGGCTGGTAGGTAAAAATCAGCATTCTTCAGTTTTATTTAAAAGATGAAACTCAAAAGCTGCAGGTAAAACTAAAAATTGTTACAACTGTTAACACTTCTATTTTTTTTTTCTTCAATTGTCTTTAAACTCCACTCATTTAGTGAAAAAATTAATCAAGATTAATTAAGGTGAAGCATGGACATCTAATCATTCATTTTTGTTTAACATGCCTCCTTGCTAGAAATTTGTAGATTTGAGAATTAAAGTGAAGTCATTCTGTGGGAGAAGAGAATATAAATGGAAATGAATAAGAAATATAAACAGCAGTGATAGTCTAAGGCAGAGTACTAATGATTCCAATTTTAAATTTTATTTATTTAGAGCTAGTCTTTATCATACATCTAAATAACTTTGAGCCAAAGCCACAAAGCTCATTTAAGTATCAGAAAATATCTGATATAGAATTTAAAATCATGTGATTATATTCTGATCTACTGATTTAGCCCTGGGTACCCAATCTGTCATTCCATTAGTGATTACTGGTTCTGTTAATTAGCAATTCTCCCTTGAAGTGATCCTTAGAGACATGAAAAATTAGCAGTGCAGTCTAAGTTATTTCTACTAACCTATTCTATAGGTGTTACTTCTTTTATTTTATACAAAGCTTTCCACAGCTGCATGCCTTGGGAAAGACTAATTAAAATCACTGAAGGAAATATGATCAGCCAGACGAGGCAGAAAATAAATCTAGGGAAGAAATCATTTAGTAGTTGCTGCACTTTTGTAATCAAATGCTTTACTTGTATACCAAAAATATATTTCACTGGAAGTTATTAAGCAAAGGGATGGTGATTTTTCTCTATTTCATTTTTGTATAAAAACATGTTTAAATGTTCAATAAATGTTTTAAATAAAAATCACATGTATTATGTAGGAAAAAACTAAAAAGGCTTTATTCTAGACAGTAGGATGTACATAAAGAAGTAAGATGTATATTTAATATGCTGAGTATCTTGCTCTGAATCCAAGTGATTATCAGAATTAATTCCAGGCTACAAAGATCCAGATGAGGAAAGAGTGTGGCTAGATTGAGCCTTGATATCTATCTAACAAACCTAAGGTCAAAAAACATACATTCCATTTATAAACACGATGTGATCACTTCTTTCAAATAGTGAATCATAACATCAAGTGTCCTCAAAAGGTATCTCTTTCTAAAAGGCATATTCCAAAAATTAAAAATCTGGAAATCAAAAGGTGATTCTCTTTAATAATGATGCCCCACTGAATTTTAGTCAGTATTTATGTCTTATAAAGTTTGGGGAACCTGAATTTAAATTTTTCCTCACTTTAGAAGTGAGATGGCAATTAATAATTTTTAAAGTGATTGCCCTTATTTAACTAATCCATGCTACTGAAAGTATAATTATCAAACACACATGCACATACACACAACTACATATTCAGAATCCTGGAGCTTTTCTGCCAGTTATTATTGAAGAGAAACTGCTAAAATATCATCAAGATGTAACTGTTTTTCATTTTATATAATTTTGTTTTAAATTCTGTTCATTCAGCTTATAAAATCTATTTTGTTGTTTCTTAAAGCAGCCATTTTCAAAGTACTCTCTTCTTGTGTTATGGATTTAGTTCTTCTTTTTAACCCTTGAATATTTCATATCTTAATCCTTGAATATTTCAAATATCTATTTTAATGTTTCTTGCAAATTGCCATTAGTACCAGTCTATCACTTGTGAATGCTCCAGTTACTTACTCTCGTGACAGTAATATCATCTTGAGATCTAAAATTTTTGCCAGTCATCTTCAGAATACTTTCCTCAAGCATTTCTACATAAATTAGCCCTGGAAGGCCAACATGGTCCTATAATGTTATTTTGCAGTTACTAAAAGCTGTACAGAGCATAAATTTATATTTTTAGTTATACAAAAGAAGACTATTTCCAAATTGAATGTAGGAGACAGAAATAGTAAAGTTATGCAGGATCACCTGGAGCCATGTGGCCAGTCTACAGAATTTCTGAAATAAGGTTGTGATTAATTCCTACATTTTAAAGGAGCATTTCTTTGTACGTGTTGGGATCAGGTAGGAGTTCACAGTAGGGCTAACTTTAATGATCTTAGTGATTTGACCAAATGTCTGAAATATCTTACAAAGTACTATACTTTCTCAACTTCTGCATTACTTGAAGTGCAAGTAATGTTCTGAAAGATGCAATTACAGTTTTTTCTCAATATTCTCAAAGAATAACAGGGAAATATTCTCCCTCAAGTTGCATGAAGCAGAGAACAATTTGAATCATGATATTACTGAATACCACAATACCTAAAATAATGGTATAGACTCAGAGACTTGAGTTTGACTCTTTTTTGGTCACTTGTGAGCTGTGTGACCTTGGGCAAGTTACTAAATTTATCAGTAGTATTATATGTAAGATGAGAACAATTGTGACTTCCTTATTAGGCTGTTGCATAAGTTCTTTGTATTACTCTGGGTTCTCCGGAGAAACAGAAGCAATAAGAACTATCTCTATAGACATTAGAGAAGGAAATGGCAACTCACTCCAATATTCTAGCTTGGGAAATCCCTCGGACAGAGGAGCCTGACAGGTTACAGTCCATGTGGCTGCAAAGAATCAGATATGACTTAGTGACTAAACAACAATAACAACTATAGATATAGATCGATTGATAGATTCTTATCTGTCTAGGGTATCTGTGTCTATCTGTATACCTCTCTATTAAAGAGAGATATTTATTTCGAGGAATTGCTTACACAATGCTAAGGGCTGGCCCAGAAAAAAATCTGTAAGGCTGGCTGGCAGGTTGGAGACTATGAAAAGAGTTCATTTTGCATTCCAGAGTCTGAATTTTGCAGTGCAGCAGTCTAGACACTAAGCAAGCTTATAGTTATATATGTTATATATAGTTATATGTTATAGTTGTGAAGACAATCCTTTATGAGGGTGATGAGGGAGAATCTGTTCCATTCCTCTCCCCTGGATTCTACTAGGTTTCTGGAAATCTTAATTATTCCTTGGCATGTAGATCTCTGTCTTCATCTTTACATGACATTCTCTCTGTATCCTATTTTATTTTTGTAAGAGCACAGTTATGTTGGATTAGGGCCCATCTTAATAATCTTGTCCTAACATATCCTTGTCCTTGTATCTGCAGCAACCCTAATTCCAAATGAGGTCACTTTCTTGGGTGCTAGTGGTTAGGACTATAAGATATGAATTTAGAATGTCCATAATTTAACTCATAATATTCTTGTAACAGAAACAACTCAATAAATGATAGGTACTATTTTTGAACATGATCAAATACTTACAGAAAACTGAATTTAGGGTTCTTTAAGAAAATAGTATATAAATGAAGGTAAGCATGAGCTAATTCAAGGAAAAAATGCTTATTTCAAGGCATTGATAAATAAAAGATAAGATACAGGGCTTGTGGAAGGAGTATGGGTTAATAAAAAGAAAGAGGTTTATTGGCTCCAAATGTAGTTATTTAAAAATTGTTTTTAAAAAATGGAGAAATTCTAGCAGAAGAAAATTCTATATGTTTTGAGAATATTTTAGCTCTTCCTCAATCTATGAGTTCACAGATTTATAGTTCTCTTCCAGAGGATAATATAATTTTGAAAGTCTTCAGGAGCATATCCTGAAGAAGACTGACTGAAAAGCTCACGCATAGGCATAGAAGGTATGAATTTCCCATGCAGAGATAAAGCATCAAAGGCAAGGAAATATGAGTAAATGTAAATTTGTAGGAGGACCGTACTCCTTTTAAAGGAATTTCAGTGCAATGTTACTAACTGATTATGATGCTTTCTAGTAAGAATTCCACTTTTTTCCTCACATCAAAGGGGAAAAAAATCAAATGCTATGTGATCCAGTCTCACTACATTTTGTTCAAAACCATATTCTTTCTTTTTGACTACTATGTTTGGAACGCCTGCACAATCCCAAGGAGCTAGAGCACAGAAGTGATTTCATTTTCCCTTCTTAGGTGGAAGTCTCAAGGTCAGTTATACTTTTACAACCCAGCTTTTCTATCTGGTTTAAGTACAAATTAAATTCAAGATTTCATTACCGTATTAATGTATATTTGAATATAGCTACTACTTTTCACATCTTCAGTTTATCCCCATTTTCAATCTATGTTGATCTTTTAGTGAAGCAAAATTTGCCACTTCCAAAATGTTTCTCTTTGACATTAGCATTATTTTAAGCTGATCATTTATAAGAAACAGAAGACTGTGGAAGTTTTCTTTTTTCTTTTTTTTTAAACTCTCTCTTAACTATCCAAAATAATTTAGATGAAAGGCCTGACCCAGAAAGAACTGTATCACCAGGGATATCTACAAAGAATATGGACTAGGTACGATAGGCAGAATTCAGAAGGGCCTGAAGACCAAAGTCCTCTCTTTGTTCTTTTGTCTCTGCATGGTATAGTAGATATTTGTTTACTAAACAGTTTATTATTATTATTATTACCATGTAAACTGACTTCCTTCTCTTTGAAGTCCCAAACCCCTACCCACTTCTCCTTCTCTCAAATGGCATATAAGCTTCAATTGTCCAACTTGTCTTTAGGTTTCATACTGTTATGGAACCCTCATATTTACATAATTTAATTTTCTCCCATTATGCATGTCAGCATAATTCTTAGTCCATCCAAAAGAGCTAAGGAGAATAGAGGAAAGTTTTTTTTTTTCCTACCCTACAATCTCAATAGAGGCTTCTCAGGTGGCTCAGTGGTAAAGAATCTGCCTGCCAATGCAGGAGATGCAAGAGACCTGGATTCCATCCCTGGCTCAGGACAATCCCCTGGAGAAGGAAATGTCAATCCACTCCAGTATTCTGGCCTGGAAAATCCCATGGATAGAGGAGCCTGGTGAGCTACACTCCATAGAGTCACAAAAAGTTGAACACAAATAAGCACACACGCACAATCTCAATAACAATTGTAATTATGCATATTTCTACATATGGAAGGATGGAATAACTTTTCATTACTCAATCATACCACAAAACTTAATTTGCAGTTCATTATCTGTGATACAATGATTGCTACATGGTTGCAAATGTCTACCCTCTGGCTTCACACATTTTTCTGTGTGATTCTGCCACTCCTTTCATCAAGATGGAAATACTATTTTCTACCTTGAGATTTACTTTGTCAAATAGAATGTCCTAGAAGTGACAGTTTGCCAATTGAAAATCCAGTTTTCAGGAGACCTTGCATGCATCTGTTCTCTCTATACCCTGATATCACAATGTGAATAGCCTACAAGATGCTGCAAAACAGCTGGTCTAGTCATCTACATTGTCCCATCTGACAGCTGACCTAGGATTAAATGTGAATGAGGCCACTCTAGACCAGCCTTAACCAACCAAACTATTAGCTGACCACAGATGCCTGGGTGAGCTCAAGTGAGGTCAGCCAAGTCTAGCCCTGATAGCAGAACTGCCTAGATGAGACAAAGACAAAAATGACAAGCCAAATAGAAGCTGTTGTTTAAATGTGTAGTCCTCAAATTTTTGGCACCAGGACAATTTTGTGGTAGACAATTTTTCCATTAAAGAAGGGGAGATGGTTCAGGTAGTAACGCAAGCGATGGAGAGAGGCAGATGAAGCTTTGCTTTCTTTGCCTGCTGCTCATCTCCTGCTGTGTGGTCTGGTTCTTAACCGCCCAGGGGTTGGGTATCCCTGCTTTAAACTAATGGATTTTGGGGGAATCATTTGTTATGGCACTTTACCACTAGCACCACCTAGGAAACCCATGAAGAGCCCTGGAGTGGGTAGCCATTCCTTTCTCCAAGGGATCTTCCTGAACCAGGGATTGAACTCATATTTCTCTGGCATTACAGGCAAATTCTGTACCATTTGAGCCATCAGGAAAGCCCTATTTATTATGCACGAACAACAAAATGAAACAAAGTCCCTCAGGATGAACTCAGTATAGCCCTCCAATACTTCCTAACACAAGAGATCCCTTCCCCATTCATCCTTTAAGGCCAACTACCAGAAATGCTGCTAGGTTAGGAGAACTGCTGTCCAACCACTAGGTTTACTGTTAGATCCTAGTTCATACTGAATGTCAGTTTCATTGTCTTGCAATTTTTTGGTATTCCTTATAATCTAATGCATCTTGACTTTGAACTCTTCTTCTGAAATAACCCAAATATATCATTTTAGGAAGCTAGCATAATGATATTGTAAGCTACATGAATAGCACAAGTCCTTAAAGATTGAAGCTACTTATGTTAGATATCTAGGGAATAGATATAGGTAATAGAAAAATTCCTCTACATTCCTCTAGATATACTTAAAAATTAAAAAAAAAAAAAAAGACTTTGTAGTGGAATTCCCAAGAGGATGAGATTGTATCAGTCACAGGTGATTTCTAGGGAAAATGATCTAGCAAAATAAAAGGTCTAATTAAGAATTCTCTCTTCCAGTGTGATTTGTATTCACACATGTGAACCCAATACAATGCAATGTGTTAATTATTTGTCAAAAAGTAATTATATTTCTAATGCTTGGAATTTGTTTAGGTTAATCCCACATGCCTTGGAGCAACTAAACCCCTGCATCACAACTCCTGAGGCTTTGCTCTAGAGCCCAGGATCTGCAACTAGTGAGCCCACGTGCCACAATTACTGAAGCCCTAGAGCCTATACATCGAAACAAGAGAAACCACTGCAGTCAGAAGCCTGAGCACTGCAACTAGAGAGTAGCCTCTGCTCGTGACAACTAGAGAAAAAAATCCATGCAGCAACGAAGATCCAGCACAGCCAAATAAATAAAATTTAAAAGAAAACTATTAATATACAGAATTTTTATTATTTTTTAAGTATAAAGCATTTTTTTCTAAATTTTGGGGTTAATGACCTTACTACCATACACCATCAAGCATTAAGGGCCACACATTTTGTAGGGTAATTCCTTCTAAGGCACAGCAAGGGTCTACCTAGGTTCAAGTTTGTAAACCCTCAGAAACCCACCATTACTGACAGCACAAAGGGATATTCAGCGTTGCAATCAACTCCAGATTGCCAAATCTCATCATTTATGGAACTCTTGCCTGCTTGAATTTTCCCTGACAGTATACACTGATGAGCATTCTCCTTTGGCATTTCTAACCCTCTGACTCAGGAACAGCTCTCAGGGTACATTCTCGTTTTCTTTGACAGCATTCATACCTTTTAATTTATTTCCTTTATCTCTTGACATGCCTAAGTTAAAACCATCCTTTAATATAAATTTTACAAACTTTTGGTGTATACTTGCATATAGCATTAATATTTAATTTTTAAAATTTCTGCTATTTCTGAAGAACATTTACCTTCTCATTCATAATATTTATGTGTGATTCTTCTCTCTGTGAATTGCCAATTACTTGACTATTTTGTGAGCCCTTAATGAACCAGACTGTCTTTTTGTTGACCAAATCTATACATTTCTTGTTACTACATTTGCTGCTACTGCAACAAGTAATATTTTTATTTGCATTCTGGTTAAGACCTCTCTTAGTTATTTCTGGATTGTCTTGTTGTTCCTTTTTTGTTCTTTTTAGCTTAATTTAATTTGTTAATTTTATTTGTTTTTTTTTTTTTTGCTTATTCAAAATTTTATTTTATATTGGAGTATAATTGATTAGCAATGTGTTGGTTTCAGGTGTATAGCAAAATTATTCCATTATGCATATACATGTATCTATTTTTTCAAATTATTTTCCTATTTATGTTGTTACAAGGTATTGAATAGAGTTCCCTGTACTATACAGTAGGTCCTTGTTGGATATCTGTTTTAATACAGCACTGTGTACACATCAAAAATAAACTCAAAATGGATTAAAGACCTGAATGTAAAACCAGATATTATAAAACTTTGAGGAAAATATAGGCAGAACACTCTTTGACATAAATTGCAGCAATATATTTTTTCTGTCTGTCTCCTAGAGTAATGGAAATAAAAACAAAAATAAACAAATAGGACCTAGATAAACTCCCTTTTCACAGCAAAGGAAATCATAAACAAAATGAAATGACAACCCATAGAATGGGAGAAAATATTTGCAGGTGAAGCAACCAACAAGTGATTAATCTCCAAAGCATACAAATAGCTCATGAAACTCAGTATCAAGAAAACAAGGAACCCAATCAAAAAACGGGCAGACCTAAATAGACATTTCTCCAAAGAAGACATGAAGATGACCAGAAAGTGAAATTGCTCAGTCCTGTCTGACTCTTTGAGACCCCATAGACCGTAGCCTACCAGGCTCCTCCGTCCATGGGATTCTCCAGACAAGAATACTGGAGTGGGTTGCCATTTCCATCTCCAGGGGATCTTCCTGGCCCAAGAACCAAACCCAGGTCTCGCGCATTGCGGGCAGATGCTTTACCCTCTGAGCCACCAGGGAAGCCCATAAAAAGATACTCAACATAGCTACTCAACATCCTGCAATCCCACTCCTGGATATACGTCTAGGAAAAATAAAAACACTAATTCAAAAAGATGGGGCTTCCCTGGTGGCTAAGACTGTAAAGAATCTGCCTGCAAAGCAGGAGACCCTGGTTCAATTTCTGGGTCTGGAAGATCCCCTGGAGAGGAGAATGGCAATGGGGTTGCAAAGAATCGGACATGACTGAGTGGTTTTCACTTTTACTTTCACTTCAAACAGATACACTCACTCCAGTGTTCGTAGCAGTGCTATTTATCAATTTGATAGCCATAGCTGGAAGCCACCCAGCTGCCCATCAGCGGACTGTTGGGTTAAGATGATGCACTATATCTCTATCCATCCACATAGACAGATGTAGAAAACGAGGAATGCGTGTGCAATCATGGACCTCATGGACTGCAGCCTGCCAAGCTCCTCTGTCTATGGGATTTTCCAGGAAAGAATACCTGAGTGGATTGCCATTTCTTACTCCAGGGGATTTTCTTGACCCAGAGATCAAACCTGCATCTCCTGCGTCTCCTCCATTGGCAGGAAGGTTCTTTATCACTGAACCACCTGGGAAGCCCTGGAAAACAGATATAGATATGTTACCCAGCCATAAAAAACATAATGAAATATTGCCATTTGCAGCAATGTGGAAGGGCCTAGAGAAAATATTATACTTAGTGGAATAAGACAGAAGGCAAATACTATATGATATACTTCTTACATGTGGACACTACAAAATAATACAAGTGAATGTATATACAAAATAGAAACAGAATCACAAACATAAAAGACAAACATGTTTACCAAAGGGGAGAGGGAAAGTGGAAGGAACTAGTCAGAGGAATGGGATTGACAGATACAAACCACCCTACATAAAAGAGAAAAGCAGCAAGACTTACTATACAGCAGAGGGAATTATACCTTATAATGGAATACAACCTGCAAAAAGTTGAATCACTATATATTATAAATCTGAAACTGTGATATTGTACATTATCAACTATACTTCAAAAAAATGATAGTTGATAGTAAATAATAGGGAGAAAAATAACACAGTGAGTAGTACTAACTGTGAAAGGAGCTGTAATTTTAAATAGAGGTCCCAATGAGATGACCTTTGATCAAAGACGTGAAAGGGGCAAGGTAGCTCATCTGGAGATCTGAGAGTAGGTCACTCCAGGCAGCTGGTGTGCACCGGAATGTCAAGGAGCCAGAAGAATGGCACAGAGGAAGGTCTAGGTAGCAGCAGTATGAAATGAGATGAGTGTTCAAGGAGGAGCTGAGCTCTGAGAGCCTTGAGGGTTTCAGTGGGACTTTGGCTTTTAATCTCCATGGGATCAGAAAATATTAGAGGATTCTGCAGTGAGACGAAAGATGATTTTCAGTTACATATCTACTGTTTTGAAACTAGGGTCCAGTTCAGTTCAGTTCAGTCGCTCAGTCGTGTCTGACTCTTTGCGACCCCATGGACTGCAGCATACCGGGCTTCCCTGCTCATCAGTTCCTGGAGCTTGCTCAAACTCACGTCCATCGAGTCAGTGATGCCATCCAACCATCTCATCCTCTGTCATCCCCTTCTCCTCCTGCCTTCAATCTTGCCCAGCATAGGGGGACAAGTACAGAAGGTAGAAAATCAGTTAGAACACTAAAAAAAATAATCCCAACAATATTATTAAGAATATTTAATGGTGCACTAAGCCAGAAGATTAACTTTGGAAGAGGATAGGGAAGGGAAGTGAGCTGAGTGGTTGGAAAAGGAGTATAATAAAAAGAGAGAGGCCAAAGATGAAGCTAAGAGTTTAGCCTGATTAGAAGGCAATGGCACCCCACTCCAGTACTCTTGCCTGGAAAATCCCATAGATGGAGGAGCCTGGTGGGCTGCAGTCCGTGGGGTCGCTAAGAGTTGGATAGGACTGAGCGACTTCACTTTCACTTGTCACTTTCATGCATTGGAGAAGGAAATGGTAACCCACTCCAGTGTTCTTGCCTGGAGAATCCCAGGGACAGAGGAGCCTGGTGGGCTGCCATCTATGGGGTTGCACAGAGTCGGACATGACTGAAGTGACTTAGCAGCAGCAGCAGAAGCTGGAAAATGTAGTGTCATGTGTGAAAATGAGGAAAATAAAAAAGAATAAATTAGAGATGGAATTATTAGTATGATTTTGATATGTTAAATTTGTAGACAATGCAGTAGATTTGTGGATTGTATTTGAATCTTTTCTTCTGAGGTTCAGAGGAAATTTTGACATTATCAGGAGCATGAATATAAATTCAAAACAAAAGAAATCTAAGAAATGATATTTCTTTGAAACACTCTAAATATAAAAGTAGGAGAGATGAGGAGAGTCAACAAAGAGCCTGGGGGTAAGTGGCAATGAAGAAAATTATTGGAAGGGAGTCCTGAAAGCCAATTGAAGAAAATGATTGGAGGGGTTGCCAGGGGCCAACCATAAGATGTTGTTTCTAAAACAAATAAGATGAGTATGGAGAATTAACATCAACTTTAGCCAAGTGAGCCTCACCATTGACCACAACATTTGTGCAGAGAAGTAGAAGAATATGATTTATTGTAAAAGGTCCTTGTGGGAATAAAAGAGGAATTGGAGGTAGTGCATACAAACAAGTTCTATACATTCCACTCTATGCTCTAAGAATTAACAGAAATAGAACAGTAAGTAGATAGGAATATGGATGCAAGAGAGATTCATTTCATTTTGTTTTATTTTACTTTAAATATTTGAAGATCACACTGTGATTATAAGTTTATGAGAGTAAGGTATTAGAGGAAATAATTGATGATGCTAGACATAGAGAGGAAAATTGATAAAGCCATGTTCTTGAGTGGTCACCCAATATGAAAATAAAGGCCCAAGCAAACTTGCTGCCATTATTAAGGAGTACAGACACTTCATCTGAAGAAAAGGGGGAGGAGAAAGAGAATATGAAAACAGGTAGAGGTAACGGGAAGATAGGAACAGCAAAACAGGAAGGAAGATCTTTAGGTGACATGAAGACAAAAGCTAGTGTTGTCTAGATAAGTGTGAGCTTATGACTTAGTGCTGCAGTTCTAAAAATGTGATTCAGTTACACCAGTGGGGACAGCCCCAAGACTTTTTCAGGGTGCCAACAATCCTCCCTTTTTTAACTATCTTCATATATTGCAATCAAACAATAAAATAGAAGATGATATGAGAACCGACTGGTACCAAGGCATACATTCAAATACTTGCAAAATTGGAAATAGTGTCTCTCATTACTAGGATTTTGTTATCATAAGTACACTTGTTTCTCATAAAAATGTTATTTTACAAGCTTTGTATTGATTAGTGACTGAATCATACCATCTAGTCTTACTCTAACAAAAAAAAAATATGTATGTTTAAGAAAAACACTAATAATAATAGTAATTGTGGGCAGCAATAATATACTGAATACTGTAATAAACACCATATAGTTTATTATTTCTTTTTTTTCATTTATTTTTATTAGTTGGAGGCTAATTACTTTACAATATTGTAGTGGGTTTTGTCATACACTGACATGAATCAGCCATGGATTTACATGTGTTCCCCATCC